>NC_079436.1:30576348-30718848 GCF_903798145.1 Danio aesculapii | reverse complement strand
TATTACAAGTCGAGATCGCGTTCATATAATACGAGCATGCCAATCTCTTTGCTTGCATGCCGATTTCCTGTTCATGCAAAAATCTTTCTGCATGCCCTCAAATATACACTTTTTGTGCACTCTCAAATAAATGCTGCTAAAGTGTGATTTAGTGCACTTATGTAACATGTATGTCTCCAACATTTATTAGATTTGCTAGTAATATTTATGAATGTCTACAACAGACCTACAGAATGGCATTGAAGTATCCTGAAGTAAAGTGAAACGGCTATAAACTCCAGCAAGATAAAGTCATTGTATGCAGAGCCATAGACCTTTATCTATAAAGTATAATTATGGAAACTGTGTTCATCAGAACTAAAAGCTACGTCGTATTTGCTTGCCTCATGCATCGCGCAGCCCTGTCAGTCAGTCAGCATGTCACCTTAAAGGGTTAAACAAATAACGCACAGCACTACTACGATTACAGAAAAGTTCCCTCTGTTCTGTTTCATTTGCATTCTAATATGTTTTGATGCGAGTATAACCCGCTATAAAAAACAGCAACAACTGAAGGTCTTGAATAAGAAGCTGTAATGTAGTGGTGGCGGGAATGAATTTTGGTAAATGAATGAATGTAAGAATGAACTTAGCAGAAACCATGGTCTCTTTATGCCTATTTTTGAAGAATTTTAATGGAGAGACAGAAATTTTGAGATTTAATTGGTGAGACTTAATTTAAAAAGTTATATATTTCTTTCTTGCATGCCCCTATTAGGTGTCTTTTTTTTCCCTTTTCCCTAGCCGTGAAACATATGCTGGAATTTAGTCTATGCAAATCATGTGTCATTCTAATCTCTTCTGCATTTAAAGGGCACCGGGATTTAACTTTAATTTCCTGCCAGTGCAATAACAGGGTTCTCAATGTTGATGATGGACTGTCTATTTCAGCATAACCAAGAATTTATAATCACCATATAGTGTTGCGGCTGTTGAGGGCCGGGTATGTTTTTCTTATTAATTATGCTAATGTGTGACAAGCCTCCTTTCTAATTAGAGGAGTGGGCCTATGCAGTGAGTCAGGGGGATAAGGAGGCTGGGCTGTGGGTGCAAGACAAAGAGATTGTTTTGATCATGCCATTTGAGCCTTCCTTACTGCTTTTGGACATCTTCGTAAGCTTTTTAAATCGCTGAAAAATATGTTGGTATATCGAAAGCTGTCAGTGTGATATAAACTGTGCAATTTAATGACATAATATGTGGATTAATGACAATATTTGCCTGTGCTAACAGCTGGGCTGTGCTGGCTGCAGTCACAAAAACATGAAAATGTCACTGCTAGGTTGCTAGGAATGTTTATGAAACGTTATAGCCTTATTAGACAATAACATTTCCATAGAAAAAAAAAGAACAAATCAAAGCATAACAATGGCAAGAAACTGAACCTGGGCAAAAAAGTTCCTGTGTCACCAACAATATGCCACAGAGCAGACAGAGCAAACAAAAGGGGACAGACACAAAAGACCTAACCTACAACATAATTAGTTCTGTTGTCTTGTGGACTAATTCTCTTGTGTTATATGCTTTGGTTTGCTTTGAAATGGCGCCTCCCAGGAAAACTGTATAAAAAGGTACTGCCATAGTTTGAAAACTGAAACTAGAAATAAAGCATGACTTTTAACTGTGGTTGAAATTTCTTATTATCCATTAATGTACTTTCAACATGTGACATCTGCTCTTTTTCATGCATTGCAAACATACGGAGATCCCAGGTTCAAGTTCAGTTAAATCAAACAAAAAAATAAAACAATTGTTGTTTCCCTAAAAAAGACATTTTACGCAACTATAAGTAACAATTGAATTAAAAAAATATATATTAACAAAGATATGACAAATTGATGTAAAATGTCATTCAAAATTATCTACAATAATCTACCAGCAACTAGATATTATTTAAATTTGACAGTATTCAGAATAGAAAATGGAATGACAGGGAATGAAAAGTATGAAACAAAATCAGTGAAGTGAGCCTGTCAAATATTGTTTTACCCATACTCGAAATTGGTCCTTTGCTTTTAACCCACATATATTTTGAGTGAGGATTGAAAGCACACACATACACACAAACATGCACAGGGAGCAGTTCATTCACTCCCTCCATCTTCAATTTGTGCTTGGGAATCGAACTAGCCAACCTTTGGGTTACAAGTTCAATTCACTAGCCATTAGGCCACAGATGCCCTAAATAATGCACCATAAATCTATAGTGGCATTTATTGTAAACAACATTTATTATAAGGGATAAAATAGAATTTTCGGCTGTAGAAAACTCAATTTTTTTGTGTCAAAAGAGAATAACACAAAAAAAAATTGCCAAAAAAAAGACTATGCTGTGAAGCAAACCAGTACCTCGTCATATACATAAAAAAAGAGAAAAGCAGCTTCGAATAAGGTCTTCCTCTGCCAGACAAATGCACTTTAATTTATTGACAACAAGACTGCCAAAGGTTACAATTGAAGATTTAATGCGAAACTGAAACTAGTGACTGCGTGATATACACAATACAAAAACTCACATTTCTCATTCAACCATGCAGATGTGTTCACACTTAACACGTTTTGCTAACTTTATGTTTACGAAATTAAACAAGTAGCTTTGGATTTGGGCTGCACAATATATCGTTTCAGCATCGATATCGCAATGTGATCATTCGCAATAGTCACATCGCAGGACATGCAATGTTGAGTGTGTATTAAAATTGATCATTTGCATGTGTTTTTGATGCCTGTGATTGTATAATGATGTTAAAACATTCAGGTATAAGAAATTGCACCATTTGTGACCTTAACTATGATTAATTTTATTGAATTATTACTGTATTACTGTACTGAATACTGTTACACTCAGTTTACTTCAATTGCATCTTTTTCTTGATTGTATTTATAGATTACTATGCATAAAAATACTCACAACACATGCAAATACAGAAATGCACTGCAGATAGCACAGGCCACAATGAAAATGTGTTGGGGGACCCCAAAAAGTTTATAGATTGTTTATTAGATGTTATGGAGATCCAAACAGTAAACATTAGTTCATCAATTTCTGACTAAACATGTGCATGAAAATACTCACAAAATAAAAAAAATATCACAATGTTTAATTTTTCCAACATCATGCAGCCCTATTTTGGATACAAGTTGCAACATGTTTCAGATTATAAAAAAACATGATTATATTCTGTAAAAAAAGTGCTAAAATACTAATAGGATGTATAGAATAATGCAATGGTCATAGAAGATCATATATGAATTTATACATTTATCAAAATTGTAAAAATGAAGGATCCCGTTGACAAACAATTAATATACTCTCAATAATTCGTTTCAGACATAAAAACTCCCCCTTCAGTGGAGCAGTGGCCTCTGTCCATAACAGATGACACAGGCCTGTCACTATATCCAGCATGCATTATGTCAGATGTCTGCTTGTCAATCTGGTTATGTTCATGCATAATAAGCAACTGTATGTTGTTCTCATTTTCATGACTCTTGGTAGCAAAACATGAATCAGCCTGGCAGATGGGCAAATAACCCACTCATTGGAGAATGGCACATATCAGACAGACTCAACTTAGATAATGAAATACCCCACATTTAAACAAACCAGTGAATGGTCCTCCATGAAGATAACTGACCTCAGTGTAAATTAAAAAACAAAAGTGCAACTATTCAAGAAAATCAATTTATCAGCCTTAATTAGAAATATGAAACACTCAAATATTGTTATATTGCAAACCCTGGAAAACTCTCTTGAGGCTTAAATAAATAACTATGCTGCTTGATTTAGATTCTCAGCGTCTAGGAGAATTGGTCATAAATAATCTAGTTAAATGGAGAGGATATTTAATTAATTAGACTGAAATGACCCGGCACATCTCTGAATATTCAGAGCTTTTCCTTTGTCACCTATCCAGCTTGCCTGACTTGATATGAATGTTACCAGTTTGATTATTTGAAAAATGAATGAATACAAACATACTGTATAAACATCTTTAAATACATCCTGAAACATGATTGAAGTGTGAGGTTTTTTATATAATATAAAATTATTATATATATATATATATATATATATATATATATATATATATATATATATATATATATATATATATATATATATATATATATATATATATATGTAATTTTAACCATATGTATTTTATTAGTAAAAAGCCATTTTTTAGTAAATCTCCTAATGTGCTTTCAGATAAATCAGTATTTACTGCACAAAGCCGAAAATTCACTGAAAAGCTGTGCAAAGTGGCATTCAAAATTGCAGCTCATTTTGGCTGTGAGTAATAAAATATAGTCGCTCTAAAATAATAACAGAACTGTACGCATAGTAAATCCTACTACATCTAAAAGCATGTAAAATTACCAAATTAAATAACATGCTTTCACTACAAAATCACTGTTTGAAATAAATCCTTATGTGAGCTGATTCTGTAGTCATGTGATTATTATTAGTCAGGGGTGCGTTTCCCAAAACCATTGTTAGCCAACTAAGGTCGCAAGTTTTGTCATTACAAACAGTTTGTTGATTTGGTAGGGCTGGGTGATTTGGCCTAAAATCTAAATCTCAACTAATTGAACATTTTAACTCGATTACAATTAATGACAGATTATTTTATTTTATTTTATTTTTTTTGTCCTCATAGTTCACTGACAAGTTAAGTACAATAAATATGTTCACATTTTACAAGTGAGATTTTTTTTAATGAAGGATAAACATCAACACTGAACAACTGAAATTAAAACACACATTGTCTAAAACATACTGTCCTATAAAAAGTGAAAATAAATAACTTGCTCTTTTGAAAACAAAATGAATTATTTTCAATGTTTGGAATGCACAGCTTCCAATCATTGTCAATGTAGTGCAAACGTGCAACATGCAACCGCACGAAGCCTGTGCAGGACGATGCGTGTGCACTTCATCAGCCATAACCGAGCCAGGTCACGTGACTCTACATGCTGTAGTGGAAATAATTGAAAAAATTTACCAGGAAAAATTAGATCTATTATAGGTTCTGCATGTCGATTTTGATTACTTTTCAATTAATTGCCCAGCCCTATGATTTGGCATTTCCCAAATCTATCATTCCAACAAACATTCGCAAACTGCCTACGTTTCCAACCGCACCTCTAAAGCTGCAGTTAGAAACATAGATCCTAGCTGTGTTCTATTCCAATTTATCCCCCCTATGCCCTATTCATTTTAAATGTTCTAACATTTAAACTTGGAATGATTTAAAAATAAAAAAAACACTTAAGTCATCTCACTATGTGTAATTTGCTTTCAAAGAATTTTTACAGTTTAGTTTTAGCGATCTTAATATTGACAATTCCGCTCCCTTCGTAGTGCACTATGAAAACTTTTATGCCATTTTGAATGCAGCCGTGCCTCATGATGAAAGCTATAGGTGACCTATGATTTAAAAGTGGAATTTATGTTACGTCTCCAAAGCTTGTAAAAATAAAAAATATAACATATGTTAATGGTTTGAATTTATAGTAGGCTAATTATTAAGAAATGTACTGTACGTATATGACATGGGCCTGTTGGTTTGAACATTTCTGCAATGGTTTGAATGTGTCAAAGTTGTAAAAATAGATTTTCTAAAAAAAATAAAATAAAAAAAAATCCTAGTTAATAATAATAATAATAAATTATTATTGATAATAATAATAACAATAATAATAATCATTATTAGTATTATTACTATCATTATTATTAAGTAGAAATGTTTTTCGTTTCTTAATAAATAGTCTACTGTCCATTAATCCATTCATGATTACATACATCCATTAAGGATTTATATGATTTATATGTAAGATTCAGTGTTTCCCCTACCATCATATTAGGCGGGGCGCTCCACCCCCCCAACGGCTTTCCCCGTCTCCCTTGAAGTAAAGTTAATTGTATTTTTTATATAGCACCAGATCACAACTTATTTTAATAAACAAGCTAAATAGCTGTATGTAACATCTTATTTACACAATGACATGTGATTTCTGTCTCTACATGGTCACTCGATTACAAATTTCTGCTCTCTGAATTGCGCATGGTGGAGTTCTACACAGCCACTCTCGGAATGAGAGTGTGTGCGCCACATCTAACAGGACCGAAGACGCTCCTGTATATTATGCATTGCCTACAGCAGCCACAACACAGGTAAATGATGTGTGGGAGCGTAATTCGCTTATCACAGCAGCTACACAGATGCGATGGGACCTCTGTTTTATTTTACTGGCGCAACTTGCGCCAATGATGCTCTCTTTGTTGCAAGTGCAGCCATTGTTTTTCCAGTGCTTTGAGCTGCTGTGACCACGTTTGCTCCTATCTAGCGTCTCATGCAACCTGACTTCTCCCGGAAGCTCCGCGAGTCTCCCGCAAATTTATACCAGCCCCCAAAAATTTGTTAAAATACTCAGAAATCATGGCGACTAGAGTAAATGAGCAAGACAACAGATCACGAGAGGCACAGCAATGTTCTAAACGTTACATTTCTTCGGTTAAATGATAAGAGCAGTAAAGATATCACAAGTGTAAATCCATCTTTCTCTCTCATTGAGTGATCTGCTGTCAATAGTTGGAGACCAGCAAAATATTTGAATGGTCCTGCATGTACTTAGGCATTTTTACATATAACAACTGAAAGGTCTGCTTTGATAATATTGCAAATTCACTAAAAGCTGGCTGAAATTATTAGATAAATAAAACTTTATTTTTAACATGAATATTTAATTATATAAATTATTGTAATACACTCACTGCTATAAACAGTAGTTTATAGGCCTGTTTCCTTTTAATAAAGAAGTATTAGATTGATAAGTGTGCATTTTAATTCTTATGCATCCAAACTTGTTCTTGATTGAGACATGTTGAATTCTTCTTTCATCATTTTCAATGTTTCCTAATTGCTTTGTAATCATTTATAACAATTTTTATATCAGTGTTATACTATTTTCTGTGGCGGTTCATTCCGCTGTGGCAATCCCCTGATAAATTAGGGACTAAACCAGACTAAAATGAACGGATGAATTATTTTCTGTAAAGCTTCTTCTGGCCATGACACGTTCACACCTAAATGGTTATAAGAGACCTGTTTATGGGATTATATGCAGCACCCTTCATTTATTCTATTAGGCAAGGCAAGATCTTCTCTTAAGGTTCATACTTAGAGGGAAAATGTGCTCAATGCATTATAAAGCTTGAAGCATTAGAATCGGTGCTCAGCATCAGTCGATCACCATGACAAGGAATCAGTACTCTGTATCAGCTGCAAAACTCCTGATCGGAGCATCTATAGCTTTGACTCAACTTGGCTGTCCGAGCAGCAATACTCCCACTGGCTGTACAAGACTGATCTTGGTAAGTCTGTAAATGCACCCTTAGAAAAAAGAAGTATACTTAAGTAAAGGTCAAGTTTAAAAGTATAATTTTTTTAGTAAGTAATTAAGCCTATAAGATACACTGCAGTGACAAAAGCTGCACACTTTGTAGATAAAAAAGATTTATTTTTGTAAATGGGTTTTATGTTTTAGAATATACAATATAATTTGCACCCAAAAAAATTTTACATTTCAGAAGAAGTTGTAACTCCACTCCATTTAGAGCATCATTATCGACGGCTTACGTTATAACTAACGTGGTTGAAACAATAGGTCTGCGACAAAGCAACTACGGTTTGAAAAACTTGTCACTAGATATTTTTTCCCAAATGACGCATCATATGATAGTGCATGACATGATTTCATTTTGATTAATCAACCAGCACTAAATTTATATTCATTGGCTTCAGTCATTAAAATGTGAAAAATATATATTTTGTCATATCATTATTTACAAACTGTGTCAGGTTCATTACAGTATGCAGCGTATGAATGAATGGTTATTTTGCTTCAAAAAAGTCAAAATTGTATCATTAATATCCATGCCAAGTCCTGTAACGCTGAATCCGTTCTCTCAAAAATCTTTTTTGTATGATCTAATAACAAAAGCATTGTAGTTATGTGCTCCACCAAGAAGTTCAATATCTGTTACCAGTGGACTTACAAGATTGCAGTGGTATTTTGTTCCCTCTGGTATATGTAGCTCTCTCCCCTTCTTCTGCCCTGGACTTCACTCATTCTCTGATTCTGTGCCTTACAGGCATGTTTCGATCCAAGTATGAAAGCATGAAAACCTGAAAGTAATGTTACAACAACATTCATGATCAGTATTAATGTTTTCACATAAGACAAACAGTGCAACCTTGAAAACAGTACCTCATGATTATGAATAAGCAATGCACTGTTTATTCGTTATGCCCAGCTTGAAGAATTGCTGCATGCAGCTCTAAACATATCAAATGAGTTTAAAATTTAACACAATCAATGGATTCTCCAGGTCTAAGAGAGAGAACAGTAATTGCATTCTAGTTTAAGCTGTTTGTTTGGACGCTACGGTATATACAATTTTTCATATTGTATTCAAAAGGGCGTCACGGTGGCTCAGTGGGTAGCATGATCACCTCACAGCAAGAAGATCACTGATTCGAGACTAGGCTGGCTCAGTTAGGATTTTTGTGTAAAGTTTGCATGTTCTCTCCATGTTCGAGTGGGTTTCCTACGAATGCTCCGGTTTCCCCCACAGTCCAAAGACATGTGGTATAACTTACCTGTAGGTGAATTGAAAAAACTAAATTGTCTATAGTGTGTGTGTGTGAATGCGAGATTGTGTATGGATGTTTCCCAGTGTTGGGTTGTGGCTGGAAGGGCATCCGCTGCTTAAAACACATGCTGCATTAAGTTGGCGGTTCATTCCGCTGTGGTGACCCCTGATTAATAAAGGGACTAAGCTAAAAAGAAAATGAATGTATTCAGATGATTTAGATATCGTGCACAAGCGGCAAAGACTATTTTATGATTTGTCAGCAATATTTGAATAAATTAATTTCCAAGATAGTCAATACTGATCTTTCCAATCATTTGTTATTCCTGGAAAAGGGTTTTCATTGGTTTCAGAGCAATTCACTAACTAGTCATTCATAATGGTATATTTGACTTATTCACTGAAAAAAGAATAATTAACGTTAGCAATAAAAATTAGTCAAATCTTGCAACACAAAACCATCTAGCAGATGAAATATTTTACAGCAAAATCATGAGAGCATCTATTCACTAGACATAGATGCATACATTGTCCAGGTCTAAAAAAAACTCTTTGATTGTTCAAAGAGTAAACGAAAATAGATTAACAACTAAACTTGAGTAACTCACGTAATACAACTCGTTTTAGCTCCGGTTTTTAAAAACCCGTTGGAAAAAACTGTTAAGCGGCTATAACGGCTTTTTCAAATTTGTCATGTCAAACATATACAAAGTCTGCCTGTTCAGCGTCCAGAACTTGGGCCGCCCAGTCAAGGAGTTAAGTAAGCCATACTATTTATGAATAGGATAAACAATGACCTAACGTTATATATAAGCACATAAAATCTTAATAATATGAGTAAAATGAGTAAAGATTCGCAAACCTCGTGTTCCTGATTGCGGGTCATCTCGGCGGCGTCAATATTTCAGTTCAACCAATAAGTGATTTACGAGCTGTACATGGCTGACTGCATACGATGACTGAACAAAAGCAAAAACGCAATTAAAATACTACCTTTACGACTAGGCGTACATTGTTTCTTATTCAAATTAACGATGTCAATTTAGCACTTGTTGTTTCTTCTTCAAATTAACGATGCCCGTTTGACGCTCTTTTAATTCGAATCGTTTCAGCGAATCGATTCCTGAGTTAAAGACTCGCCGAATCTTCAAACAAATCTTCCTGCAAAATGTATCCTTCCTACAAACCTACATACAATTTCCAAATTAACTAGAGATTGTAATACTTGGATTAAATCTAGCTTCAAATTAAATTTTTTTTTTTGTAAAATTTAAATTAAAAGTAATTTATCAAATTAGCAGATCAAATAACACTCCATAAAATGACAGTTCACTATACTATGCTTTATAGAAAAGCATTTTAATTGGACATGCTCGGAAAGACTTCATATGATCAAACTTTCAAAGTTTTTTCAAATTAGCAGAAAGGAGAGTTTTTTTATTTTCCTAATTTCACATGCTAAATATGTAGCGGTAGCCAATATAAATAACTAAAAATATATAGAAGTCTTCAGGGGATATAAATTAGCATATTTTGTTTTAAAACAAATATAAAACCTAAATCATTCCATATAAATGTTAAGTTGAATTTGCACACAGTACAAATCTACAGTAAATGCTCTAAACACAGACTCGTGAACATTTGGGATATAGTTAAGAAGACATCAAGGATATGTGGTGTTAAATCATAGGTGTAGGTCTTTTGTGCAAACTAGAAGGCTTTCCTCATACAGCTGATTATGTTTATGTGGTCATTTAAAGAAATGGTGTAAATATAAGATATCATTAGTGCAATTTCATGAATTTACTTACTTGCTGAGGTTTCCATATATGCAACATTTTCAGCTCAAGCTGCAATATGCTCAATCAAATCTTTGTCAACTTCACCATCATCAAGGAAAGGTAAAAACACTACAAAACCGACAATCCGAGCAGATCAATTAAACCTTTTCTGTTCATTTTATGAACGCAATATCATTCATTTAGGTTTAAATGAAGCTTATTTGAGCAACTGTCTCATGGGAACTTTTACACACGTCTTATATTGACAAAGATTTCAAAGATCATTTTTGTCCCACACATCAAACACTCTCTACTCAAAATAATCAAAAGAATAGTTGTAAGACTTGGCTTTGCCTGCTAAGTCTAGCCGTAGGGTCTCATTAATTATCAATAGCTGCCAAAACAAACCTGGCAACAGTACTATTAAAAAATATGATCTATGATAGAGTTGGATACCTAGAGCTGCCCTCTAACCACAGCGATAAATCCTAGGCCTGAATGTAATTCACTTGACGGTAAGATGGATTCTAATACATTTCTGTTTAAAATGAGTTTAATTCTCTGTGCATACGTAGTAAACCAATATCTAGTAGAAAAAGCGCAGGCTCTTCATGCGTAATTTAGGAATGGTCTAATAAAATAGTCATGGAGGAAGCCAGAAGCCATGACAGGCGATCCATGTGGATCTGGCCTTGTGGCAGTAGGTCAGGAATCAAAGTGGTATAAAGGCCACTGAGGAAGAACGGAGCGGGTCATCGTCAGACACCCGCATCTCTCGCAGTGACATATCGAATGCGAAATTGTTTTCGCTTTGATAAATGCCTGATGTTATTTCTCCTCCACTGAATGCAACACCTCAAGGGCTGTTTACTTGGAGATGAGTCATGTGCCTTATGATTTTGAAAAAGAGTCAGATGAGGGCTTTGTCAACAGGGGAAATTATTCTGCATCTCCTCTTCCTTTGATTAACATGAATAACCAAGGCAGAAAATAATGCAATATTGGCTTTGTGTTCCTTGAATTAATATTTAGCAGTGATTTATGAGAATCAAAGTGATCCTATGGTATTCGAGGGTCTTGAGTAAATAGCAAATGTAACATTTTGTGAATATCATTCTCTTCAAAACGCTTGCGCCTTGTGTATTTTTCTCCCATTACAGACCAGTGACTGAAAGAAGTGGAAATGGAGCCTCGTAAAATAGGATTTCCCTCATCTTAACGAGAGCCTGCGCTCCAGTATCGAGCTTTCCACCTGAGCCTGTCTTATTATAACATCTAAAGTGAGTAAACTACTTCATGGTATTTGTTTGCTTTCCTAGCCCACCCTCAGCAGTGTGGAAGAACAGCGCTGGAATCTATTCATCTCCAGGCTCACCTTTCTGTCAAAATTATGTCCGCTTCATCCCATGAGTTATTGGATTCTATGCACTTGGCAGTTTATTAAAGTCAGCAGTGTTGGTCAGGGCACGGACTTAATTGACTCGGTCTTAAGTTGACTCATAAGCCCCTCGCTCAGTGATCTCCCTCTCGCACCTCTGGGCCTGTCAGTTCATCTTAACAGGCAGGAGTTTTTGGGCTTCTTTTTGTCCTTTCTTGATTGGACTGAAAACATCCTACACCAGGTCTCTGATTGAGTGTCTCTTCAGAGCCCAGAGGTGACACTCTCCTCTTAGCGCTCTGTCCAAAACAACCACAGCTCTCTGTTAAAACCAGATAGAAGTGTTTGAACGAGCAGAATATAAAGAGCTGTTTTAAGAACCGGTCACCAGTTTGAGTATACAGACACCCTGTTGTATTAGAGCAAATAAAACAGAAGCATAGCCATCTTAAAAGGTGCTTTCAATTCTTCTACGTACAACAAATATGCGTATGTTTTTATCAAACAGGTGTGAGGCTGAGAATAAAGGTTCACACTGCGGTAAAATGTGGCGGGTGGCTTCAAGCATTCTCCTTCTGTCCTATTAAATGTTGCTTGTGTTTAATTGGCAGACATGAAAACGTCTCAGTGCCATGCGAGGTGATAATTGGAGCTGCAGCCTAAAAGATCAAGTCAGTTCTAGTTAATATTTCTCAAATTCAAATAAAACGAGCACTGGTGCCAGCGCAATGTGTGTGTGTCAGCTCCTGCGTCTGTGGGAGTGGGCTTTCAATTATTAATGCCTTATAATGAATATTTGTCACGTTTGGACCTCAGGCAACATGAACTCTTACTCTGCGCCTCATTGAACCATCGTTGTTCGCAAAGGAATATAGATGTTCAGGTCTAATCTAATGCGATTTTCACTGCAATTTTCATCAGTGTTGAATACAGACATTGGCTCCTAATCTGGCTTTTCCTGCAAACTATTGACAGTCTGAAAGTAAGGAATAATGTTGAGTTCAATAAAGTTCTGATGGGTACAAAATAGCTTGTCTAATTGGTATTCTACCGCTTGAGTATTGTTGGGAATCTCAATTACGGCAAGGAAACCGGCAGTTCTTAGAAACAAAACAGCGTTGGTAAAGTATGAAAAAGATGGATTTATGCCTCTTTGTGTTTCTATATTCCTGGATGAGTATGCATCTGTTCTCTTGCCTCATTTTACTTTTGATTTAGAGTGAACTCTAGTGGCACTGCAGTGAAACACCAGCTCCTTCGTCTGAATCAGCTTGATGTTTGTTCTTGAGAGAATGTGAGATCTAACTTGGGAATTTTTCACTGCAAGTTTTCATTCTTGCTTTTTGAACACAGTTAGGGGTCTCATTCAAAACATGCTCACGCCGCTTTAAAAGAATCGTTATTATTTTTGGAATGGTGTGTAATGCTATAATTGGTATATCTGCACCACATTACATGTACTACACTATTTCTGTGTTACTATAGTAACATAAATTGCCATTAACTCCCTGGCATTCTGTACAATAAAGGTTTTCATTTCATGATGGAGCGATGGCAGCAGGACTATCATGCATCATTTCTTCATAAACCAAGTTTCATTGAAGGGGGAACGGGTTGCTAATGAGCGAAAATCATTTAAGATGCCAGGAGGAATAGTGTGAGAGGGGAATCACAGCGTATAAGCAGCTAATAAAGCTCTAATAGTGTATTATATTGAGAAATCCTGATGAGACTGCATTCTAAACATCTGTGAGCCTTTAGAGTTTCAATATGAGAAATCATGAGCAGCATTTATGAATTCCAAACACATATGCTGTGCCAACAAAAGATATTATATGCTTTTTAATTTTACCTCAGAATCAGCAGCTAAAATGAGATTAGATCCAGATTTGGAGTCTTCCAGTATTAATATTAAATCACAATGAAATAATTAAAGGATTCTGGCTTTTAAAAATAACCGCTTCTTTGCTATTAATAACCCTGAAAGCGTGACGTAAGAAAAAGACATGATTTTTCATATCTCTCAGGATATGAAAGTTAATGTTGGTTAACATTTGAGCTAATGAGGGGTTTCATCTTCCAGAGTGCACTGACTGCACAGGATGAAGCCTGTCTAAATCAGTAATATTAATATAGAGGGGTAGATCCTCAATATATTTTTTCTCATATTTATGTGCCTATGTAATCACAAACACTCAAACCTCGTAGGATTATTTTCTTGGAGAAGTTGTCGTCATATTGCTGCATCCAGCCTCCCCCCAGTAAAGCCATTATTCTCCATAGACCTCCAGTAGCGAGAAACACCTAGAAATGGCAGAGGCTGGCAGGGGGGCTGACTGCATTGTCAAGTGATCCGCCTGACAAGGGAATATAAAGGCTATTAAATGCTTGCTGAATCGTATATATCATCCACTCTTTACAGTGTCACCCAGGACAATTATGAATAAGATACGACTTCAAAAAATATCTAACGCTTTCGCTTTTTTTCCCTTTTTTATCTGAATTAATTAAGCACAAAGGTCTTTTGTGCAAGTACAACAAGCACAAAAGACTTCCTCAAATCCCTTCACCAAGGTGCAGTTGCAAAGTAATTAATGCCGGAGCCAAATATTAAAAGCAATAATTAAGCAGCCTGACAATAGATCACACAAATAATGTGGCTTAAACCTACTGTTGCTGAACTCTATTGAGTGTCAGAGGCATGAACTGTCCATTGTTCACAGCCATTGCTAATACAACAACACAACGGAAGGGAGTCATGTTTTATACGAGAACCTTAAACTCATCTGAATCACTTGAACTCAAATCAGAACTCAAGAGATGCCAAACCCACGAGAGTAGTTCAGTACACCCCTTTCCTCTGAGGATTTGCCCTAAGATTATCCTAAACCTCCAAATCCTCCTTAAGAACTGTTTGGAGCGCCGCAGGTAACTTGATTTCACTGAGGGGTATACGTTCTTTGAAAGAAAGCTTTTTCCTCTCATGTAAGATTCACACGTATCTGCATGTCACTCATTTAAGAGGGTAGAAGCCAAAAGGTGGTTTTCAAAAAGGGGCTGAAAAGAGTTGATGGGACTGAGAATAAATAATAAATGAAAAGCTGACATCATGCTTTAATTTCCCAAAACCATTGCACTTCTTGATGTAGGAGTGTGATGTCATAAGCACTTTTCATGTGAGCAATGTTTCTGTCATCCTAATGTACTGTGGTTTTGCTGTGTACTCTTTTTGATGTCAGCCAATTGTTCACAAAGAAGCAAATCTCTCTCTCTATCTATCTATCTATCTATCTATCTATCTATCTATCTATCTATCTGTCTGTCTGTCTGTCTGTCTGTCTGTCTGTCTGTCTGTCTGTCTGTCTGTCTGTCTGTCTGTCTGTCTGTCTGTCTGTCTGTCTGTCTGCCTGCCTGCCTGCCTGCCTGCCTGCCTGCCTGCCTGCCTGCCTGCCTGCCTGCCTGCCTGCCTGCCTGCCTGCCTGCCTGCCTATCTATCTATCTATCTATCTATCTATCTATCTATCTATCTATCTATCTATCTATCTATCTATCTATCTATCTATCTATCTATCATTACTTACCGGCCACTTTATTAGGTACACGTGTCCAACCGCTCGCAATCAGCCAATCACACGGCAGCAACTCAGTGCATTTAGGCATGTAGACATGGTCAAGACAATCTGCGGCAGTTCAAACCGAGCATTCAATTCGCACAGGCTCACCAAAATTGGACAATAGAAGATTGGAAAAACGTTGCCTGGTCTGGTGAGTCTCGATTTCTGCTGCGACATTCAGATGGTAGGGTCAGAATTTGGCATCAACAACATGAAAGCATGGATCCATCCTGCCTTTTATGGTGGTGTAATGGTGTGGGGGATCTTTTCTCCACACATTTTGGGCCCATTAGTACCAATTGAGCATTGTGTAAACACTACAGCCTACCTGAGTATTGTTGCTGACCATGTTCATCCTTTTATGACCACGATGTACTCATTTTCTGATAGCTACTTCCAGCAAGATAACGGACCATGTCATAAAGCGCAAATCATCTCAGACTGGTTTCTTGAACAGGAAAATGAGTTCACTGTACTCAAATGGCCTCCACAGTCACCAGACTCAATCCAATAGAGCACCTTTGGGATGTGGTGGAATGAGAGATTCGCATCATGGATGTGCAATAGACAAACCTGCAGCAACTGCGTGATGCTATCATGTCAATATGGACCCAAATCTCTGAGGAATATTTCCAGTACCTTATTGAATCTGTGCCACAAAGGATTAAGACAGTTCTGAATGCAAAAGGGCGCCCAACCCGCTACTAGTAAGGTGTACCTAATAAAGTGGCCAGTGAGTGTATATCACATGCGTTTTTGTGTATTTGCTATCTATCTATCTATCTATCTATCTATCTATCTATCTATCTATCTATCTATCTATCTATCTATCTATCTATCTATCTATCTATCTGTTTATTTTTATTATTTTTTTTAGATTAGACTCAGTTTTATTGTCATTACACATGTACAAGTACAAGGCAACGAAATGCAAGTATATATATGTACATATATACATATATAAACATTATATATACATTACATATAATTGCTTTGCGATTTTTGGCCCATGGCTATAGGAAAGCATTATTAATGACAGGTTCTAGAGGGACTGAAGTTTTGATAAGCCATCTTCCTCTCGACCCAGGACCGCCTCTACCTCGATGTCAGACCCTTCAGCCCTGAAATTTACTTGCCTCCGGCATGTTGAGAAGCACAGCCTCAGGGGACAGAGGTGAGAACTGTCGTAATCCCAAAATGGTTGTGACAGTGGTGCAGGAGTCACTAGAGGAGTCGGCATCTGTCATCAGTTCATTTCCCATCAGTCACTCATTCAGTAACCCAGCTGCTCATGGGTCATAAGAGTTCATGGACAGTCCCACCCCTGCCAGTTAGACGGAGTCAGACAAGATCACGCTTGGGCCATAAAACCCATCTGCAATGGAGAGTCGCAGTGGTCTCATTTGACTCACCAGCAAATTATTGTTAGTGCGAAATGGGTGAGACATGTTATCACTTCCTTCCCATTAATAGTGACCTCCTGATAAAGAGAGCGTGTAACTTGCTGTCGACCGGCTGTGAGTGTAAAGTGCTTTAAAATGGGCTGCTTAAGCGGAAGAAGTTATTTTAAGGTGTTTTTTAAACAATTACCCTTTTTATTGGTGCGACAATTTGCATCAATTAAGCTATGGAAGGATGCTGAGACATGTTGACTGGGTAATTATCTTTGACAGGCAATAAAGGAGCAAATTAGATGACTTAACATATTTAGAAAGCTTATCTCATCACTTCTGTTAGCTGCCATGGAGCTCAATTGCAGAACAGCAGTTGGCAATAATGTCAATCAGGAAAGCATCAAGCCCATTACGGAAATGTTGCAAAATGCTTTCTAGCATCTATCTGTATCTCGCTGCAGTCATAATGAAGTTTCTCACTATCATATATAACAGACAGGACAAGCAGATGAGTCATCACAGGGAGTGCGCATGGACCATCACGGATCCACTCTCCAGAACTTGTACTCTTTCTCTAATCTCTTTCCCATTTTTACATACAATTGTAAAGAGCAGTAAAATGTAGACAGGATTCGTGATTAAGAACTAATAAAACAGCATAATATAAATCATTAAATATAATTTATTATAAAACAAAAAATGTGGATGTGTTAGATTATGATTGCAATTAAACTGTATTTAGCATTTGTTCATATAAATTATTTTCAACTAAGCAGTACATAAACTCTACTTTATAGTCTTCCACAGAATTCACTCCATGAGCCTCAACTGGTCCAGAACCCGCATCATGACCAAAACTCTTTTTTTTTCACCACATTATCTCCATTTTACAAGACCTGCACTGGATTCCAATCCAACCCAGAGTCAAATATAAAATCCTCCTGCATACATTCAAGGATATTCAAAACCTTGCACCACCTTATTTGTCTGATCTCCTCCATATCACTACGCATTTCGACTCCCTTATCCTCTTCCTCCATTCACCTCTCTGTTCCCTCTGCCCGTCTAAGCACAATGGTTAGCAGAGTTTTCAGTTGTTTTGCTCCCAAACTCTGGAATTCTCCTCCTCCTGACATCCGCAACATTGACTCTCTCCCTCTGTTTAAATTCAGACTTAAAACTCATCTGTTCAAAATAGCTTACTCTTTACAACTGAATACTACATTCTGTATCATGTCCTTGTATTTTATCTTCTCTATTTTTCTTACTGTCGATTTATTTTTAAATTATTGAATTGTGTATATGTTGTGCATATATATATATATATATATATATATATATATATATATATAGAGAGAGAGAGAGAGAGAGAGAGAGAGAGAGAGAGAGAGAAATAAATATATATTTAAAGTCAGAATTATTAGCCCCCCTGAATTATGAGCACCATGTTTATTTTTTTCCCATTTTCTGTTTTATGAAGAGAAGATTTCTTCAACACATTTCGAAACATAATAATTTTAATAACTCATCTCTAATAACTGATTTATTTTATCTTTGCCATGATGACAGTAAGTAATATTTGACTAGATATTTTTCAAGACACTTCTATACAGCTTAAAGTGACATTTAAAGGTTTAACTAGGTTATTTAGGTTAACTAGGCAGGTTAGGGTAATTAGGCAAGTCATTGTACAATGATGTTTTTTTCTATAGACAATCAAAGAAAAAACACTGCTTAAAAGGGCTAATAATTTTGACCTTAAAAAGGTTCTTAATAAATTAAAAACTGCTTTTATTCTAGCCTAAATAAGAGACTTTCTAAGAGTCTCTAAGACTCTCTCCAGAAGAAAAAATATTATCAGACGTAATGTAAAAATTTCCTTGCTGTTAAACATTTAAAATAGACAAAAATATTAGATTAAAAATATTTGAAAAAAAAAAATAGATTAAAAATTTCAAAGGGGGGCTTATAATTCTAACTTCAACTATATATATATATATATATATATATATATATATATATATATATATATATATATATATATATATATATATATAGATATATATATATATGTGTGTGTGTGTGTGTGTGTGTGTGTGTGTGCGTGTGTGTGTGTGTGTGTGTGTGTGTGTGTGTGTTGTACAGTGACCTTAGCTTTCTTGAAAGGCGCTTTAAATAAAAAATATCAAACAGTTAAATATACAGTTAAAGAAAAAAATATTAGCTCTGCTATATAGGTGTTTACAAGAGAAATGATTTGCAATAAAACATAAGCAGTTCTTATGAATATTATTCTCTAATTCTATATACTGGTCAGGAGGCATTTTTAAAAATTAAAAACTGCAAAATATAAAATATGTCTTGTCCTGCAATAATGAATAAAATGAATCATGCAAACTGATAAGTTTGACGTTTTCATCAGTATGTTATTGTAATTGATCAACATTTTTACCATAAAACAACTGTTAAAACAGTAAATATTTAGCTACCTTTTATATGAAACTAATTATTTTATATATAAGTGAAGATATGGATATTCTTTTTGGCCTTCTTCACTATTATTGTCTTATTCAGATTAATATGAATAATTAGATTACTGATGTCCATGTAAACGTAGTCACAAGCCCCAACCCTAGAAAAAAGGTGTTCACTGATTTTGATGACAGCCTTTCCACAGGTTAGTAGTAAGCTAATGTTAACCGCATAATGCAAATTTTGCATTCATGTTAACAATTAAATTATCAAAAGAAATATATTAATGCAATTCAACTTTTTAATGCAATTCAAACACTTTAAACTTTAATTATACTGTTCAGTTTAAATGATCAATATATTTTTGTCAAATAATTTTGTGGCTCAAAAGTATTGGTTTAGGCTCCGTTTTAGCAGCAGTACTGTTTTAAAAGTATCGATTTAGCACCGATCGATTTAACCCTATTTTTCAGTATTATTGACATTGACAAACACTGTTGGACCACTTAGAAGCACAGCTATAATTGACCATAATAATCTGTCAAATTGGTAGATATTTCAAACTATTTAGAGAGACCTGCATTCCTTTAGTGTCTATGAGGGTTATGGCCCTGTCGAAATCACTTTGGATAAAAGTACAGTATCTGAAAAATATAAATGTAAATGTGTAAATACAAACAAGAAATGAAACATTTAAAAATATGTACCTGTGGCCTAAGATAAAATACACATTTATTTTAAAAACTTCCCATAAAGCAGCTTATAATGTCTTGTGGAAGTAGTTTATCTTGTTTTAATTACTGTATATTAAGGTATTTTACAGGAAAACATTCTAACAAAACTAATTAGAAACTCATTAGGAAATCATTATTTTTCTGAAGTGCAAGCATAATTACATATTGTGTCAAGCAAGAATTCCATATCAGCAATTCCCTATCATTTAAATAGCAAGACTTTTCACAGAACAAATGATGCCCACAAAGATTAATGTCTTGACAAAATATAAATCCTTAAAACAAGATTTATTTAAAAAGCAACACAGCTTAAGAGGTTTAGACTTGTTTTCCAAGAATTAAACTAATGTACCATATTGGAAGATTTTTTTCTTAACTTGGTTTTCATGTTTTTAAACAAATGCACCTTGTGCTGAATCAATCCAGTGTAATTGAGTTATGCTGCTGAATGGAATGCATTATGATATATTACAGAATGTATTTCTTAATAAGTAGTTCAATATATCTTAAAAGTAACCCTCCCATGCCTTAAACTGGACATACTCCCACATCTGCACAGGTTTGAGGCTCTGGGAAAGGATTAGCTTTGAAATCTACCGCCCCCTTCATTCTCACGGGGTGAAGCAGCTGAAATGAGAGACTGAGGCGAAGGAAAGTTCCAGCCAGAGAAATCCAGTCTATGGGGAAAAGAGGGCTAAGAAACGATATTAAATACGTCCCTGTCGTTTATTGATCTTGTGCATTGACACTGGCCTCATCAGCCTCCTGAGCTTTAGAGCTGCAGGCCAATTCTCTTGCACAGCCTCCCACTCTCATCCACACTAATGATTATTTAGCTCCAATCCAGACCGGATGATTTGTAAATAAGTACGGGGGACGATCCATTCATTTCGGAATATTCATGGAGCCGTCGATTCCCATGGGAGTGCGTAATGATGTCTGTTCTGGTAAGAAAAGGCAAGAGCTGTTAAAAATAGTAAGTGCCTTTCAAGGAAGTGATGATGCTTACAAATCCCTAAAATGCATGCATGAATTAAGCGAATGTAAATGTAAGATGCAAATGAAGTCGTTTGATGTCTGTTAGTGTATTATTACAAAGTAAAATAAGATCTTATAAATGCTATTTAAGACGGTGTGTAATTGTTTCCTCTTTCAAACATGTCTTTCTTCTGCAGAACAAAAAAAAAGATTATTTTTTAAAGATTTTAACCATTCAAACTCCAAAAATGAAAGGTGTTGCAGTGTGAAATTAATCTATTTTACACAACAATATATATACATATACATATACGTATATATATATATATATATATATATATATATATATATATATATATATATATATATATATATATATATATATATATACATACTAGATATTGCATACGGATCCTGAGCATGCATCAATACTGCTGCCATATTTGTACAGTGCTCCCAAGACAAGTCATTCAACTGCACTTAGTCATGACTAAAGCCAATCTGAAGATGCTAGACTTTTTATGGGTGTAGTAATGAGCAAACAAAGAAAACAAAGCACAAAGGCAGAACATTTCATAGGTAGGGTTTCATTTTTTTTTACAAACTTTTGTGCTTAATTAGTAGTGTTATTGATGATAATACAGTCACTTATGCACTGACCATAAGGTAAAGAAGCACCAACTTGCACTAAATACTAGGCTTATGCTAGTTTTATTGAAAAAAAAAATAAGCAAACAATGTAAAGGAAATTTAATAATAAGATGCTGTGGTGCCAGGAACTTGTATTATTGTCAGCTAAGTGAAGTAACGGCTAGTTTTTGAAGTAACTTATAAGTGTTCCTGATAACAGTGCCTGCATCTCAATGTGCATATGTTCACCCTAAATTATTGAATATTACAAATAATATATACCATTTAGATCAGGAAGGTAGATGTGCACACCGAGACGCAGGAATATCGATGGTTCACACGAGTCATTCATAACAGAGATTCATTCACAAACGAATCGCTCCCTTCGTTAGAATTAGAAGTGAAAGCAGGAGAGGAGGTGTGTTTCAGGACATGGATTAGATCAAATTTAACAGGAAGGGTGGATATTACATTTCCATGCACACAAACACATGTTCTTTGTCGGCACACCCATATGGTCACTTATCCATTGATGTGGAAAAGTGTATATTTATAATTAGTATAGTATAGAATAATTTTCGCAATTTAAAAAATTATTTGCGTACTGACCACCGGGAAAATTCCCGATCATAGATATATGTATATATGTCTATATATCTATGGCTCTGGATGGACAGTCCTCCACTGCACCTTGGTCCCAAATTCATTTCAAATGAGCACTACCCTGTACCAATATGGTGGCTCTATTGACGCATTTCTTCCTATAGACAACACAAGCGTAGGGGACATCTAATGTAAATATCTATGTCACTCAGCTAGTATGTTTCCAGTTTTAAGAGGAACACAATCAATTTATGTGATGCACTGAATTTAACATTTCTTTTAATCTTTAACTTTAAATATTCACTGTTAAATCCAAACGTGATTGTTTTAAATATGGTGACAAACATCATGTACAATACTGTACAAGAACCAATGATGTTTGACACTATTTCACATCTTAGGTTTTCCATATAATCTGTGTCATCAGGAGTTTAAAATTTGTTAAATTGCCTCTTGATTTTTGCAAATTACATTTCATAGAGTGTGTAACACAGCTCTAGGTGAATGAAAACATCCAGCTGAGTTTTAAATCTAATAGCACACATTGTATAAAGTTATCGACTCTCAAAAAGAAAGACCATTTGTTATTAAAGGTAGACCATTTGTTTTTAAATGAAGTATCAGTTCCAAAGATTATTTATGTATCCGGGACTTTGACAGGGACTTGGTCAGAACCTGTTTATTTGAACCAGCTTCTTCCTCCCAATCACACCCCGTATGTGTGTGATAAAAAATAGTTGTCATCTTGTTCTCTGTAGCATACAACATATGGACAAAGTAGTGTGGGTTCTATCTCTGTGTAGCTTGTAGGTCTGTGGTTAACTGGCTTATGTAGCTTTCACACCAGACATGGAAAGCACTGTGGTGTGAAACCCATTCATTTCAATTGCTTGAACCACACCAACTCAGACAGAGCAACTTTCATGCTGTGTTGATGTGTGTCATTGTTATTACTTGATGGAAGATGAAAGTTATGAGGAAGAATAGAGCAATATGCTGGTGTACAAACTGCAGTTCTTTATCAAACATTCATGTTCTGGCCTCACACATATAATCTCTATCATGGCTGCTGCAACACCTTAGTGCAATGGTTGATAAGCCAACTTGGGCATTCGGTTTCCGACACATGATGCATGCAGTAGACCAATCACAATAAACTGGGTCATCCCCGCAAATCAGTATCACACAGTCTGCGGGGAATTTTGAAAAATGAATTGCTGAACAAATCATATCTAAGTTGTTGGTATAGTTCAGTAAAAAAATGCATATTATTAGACAATGAATGGTTTTTTTGACCTTGCATGCATATCAGCCTGTTGTTGAGGACTCCCAAACTTAAGACAAACTTTACATTTTAGGGTGAACTATAAATATTGAAACATGAATATATTAAATTACTGTGTACAGGTGATAATTGGCTGTGTTCATAGCAGATTTTATCTAATTAAAACAAACTCTGGAGTTATTGCTTTATTTATTGCAGTTCATTTGAATAAGTGTGTTGCCATCCAAACATTGGTATACACAGCAAATAAGTGAACTGAGACCTCTAAAAAAGATTAACTTAAAATATGACCTCTTCCATGAGAACTGTTTTGCAGTTCAACTGAAATATAGACAGAAAATACAGCTAATGAACCAAAAACAGATGTCAATGAATGATGCCAAAAATAATGTCACAAGGTGCAACACAAAGAAGACAAAATGCTTTACCTGGTTTTTCCATTTTCATCTTCATTAACACACTGAGTTGAAACATCTGTTATAAAAAGGGTTTATGATAGGTGTAAAAGTCAGTGACAGGTTTGAACTTTACATATGTTTTCTCAGAGGCAGTCTGCGAGGTATTGTATATTCATAGCCTTAGCATATGTACCCCTTCGGCTGCTTTAGTAACATGCTTCATTGAAAACTAAATTATGTTGAACCTTCACATATATTTTAAGGAGTTTCCAAATATGACAAGTGAAAATAAGCCTAGGGCAAGCTGGCAAAAAGACAAAACAGGATGTGAGCTTTCAGTTCGTTTGATGCACTGCATACAATAAGACGATTCTGTCCAATACAGAAAGCCATAATACAGGTTCATTAGATTAAGCCGTCTCATTCCCTGTATCTATTTTTGAAATGCCGTTCACTGTTGTCACACAATGATGGTCGAAAACACTCGGGTGACATTTTTGCCAAATATCAGAATGCAGCTGGACGAGGTTAGATGACTGAGACCCAAATAAAGATCCAGATTTGTCAATCTCGCAGAGCGCCATCACCTCTCCTAATGCCACTCTCTGCCCTCCCTAGAAATTAATTAAACTCGCAGTCCCTCTAATTCCTCTTGACGTCTTTAGCAATGACGAGGTGGAGACAGGGGATGCTTGGGTTCCTGAAATTAAGGCTGGTGGAAATGAATTGTCTTTTACGCCCAGACAAGAGCCATCGGTGGCGACCTTAAGCTAAGCCAAAGGGGAGTCATGTCTGCCTTTGTATTCTGCCGCCGTGCGAGCCATCCATCAGATTTTAAGGTCACTGTCGATTCCTAGTCTTTCTAGTAAAAGACCAAGACACATGTGTACACAAACTCACACACTTTCTCTCTCTTTCACACACAGGCACGTATTAAATTAACTTAATGTGCAACACATATCACGACTAAAACCAATGAAAACGATTGTGTTTTGCAGTTTCAGTCTCTTTAATTTTACTTTCCAGGTTTAATTGTGTTTATATTCCACATTATTATATATTTCTTAAACTACTTCAATATATTTTTATGCAAATTATGGGATATTGCAATAAAATATGCTTGATGGAAACATAAAAATGCAAATGCTCAAAGATAGCATAAAATACACAGGGGTGAATTCTCTTTCTTTCTTTCTTTCTTTCTTTCTTTCTTTCTTTCTTTCTTTCTTTCTTTCCAAAAAAAAAAACATGTTCATAAACCAGAAAAAAGTGAAATCACTGCACCAACTTAAACATAGTTTACCCAAAAATGAAAATTACCTTACCATTTACTGTTATTCCTGTGATTTTCAACTTTGAGTTTCTTTCTTCTGTCGAACACAGTATTTTTAAAAAAATGCTGGTTGATTGTTACCATTGACTTCCATAATAGGAAAAAAACATTACACACATGGGCATGTATTAGGTTAACTTAATGTGCAACACACATCAAGACCAAAACCAAGGAAAATTATTGTGTTTTGCAATTTTTGTGTCTTTAATTGTATTTTGCAGGCTTAATTATGTTTATATTTCACATTATTATATATTGCTTAAAGTACATCAACATATTTTTATGCCAATTTTAGGATATTGCCATAAAATATGCTTGATGGAAGCATAAAAATCCAAATGCTCAAAGCTAGCATAAAATACACAGGGGTAAATACCTTTCTTTCTTTCTTTCTTTCTTACTTCAAAAGTAAATGTTCATAAACCAGAAAAAAGTGAAATCACTGCACCAACTTAAACATAGTTCACCCAAAAATGAAAATTAACTTACTATTTACTCTAATTCATGTGATTTTCAACGTTTTTGAGTTTCTTTCTTCTGTTGAACACAGTATATTTTTTTAAAATGCTGGTTGATTGTACCCATTTACTTCCATTATAGGAAAAAAACTATGCTTGATGGAACCATAAAAATGCAAATGTTCATAGCTAGCATAAAAATACACAGGGAAGAATGTGTTCTTTCTTTCTTTCTTTCTTTTTTTTTTGAAAAAAGAATACATGTTCATAAAAAAGAAAACAGTTAAATCACTGCACCAACTCAAACATAGTTCCCATAAAAATGAAAATTAACTTACTATTTGTTTGTTTGTTCGTTTAAACTTTATTGTCTGTTCTGCTTGGCACAGAAAGGAGATTTGTCTTTAACACTGGTAACGTACAATACAAGCACAATCACATAATAGCAACCAGTGTTGGGGAAAGTTACTTTTGAAATTAATGTATTACAATATTGAGTTACTCTCCAAAAGAGCAACTAGCTGCGAACTAGTTGCATTACTTAGTTATTTATTTAATGCATTACATTACTTTTGTGTTACTTTTGCGTTTTTATTACCTGGCTGAGGCTTGATCTTTTTCGGAACTTGTTTTTTTATTTATTTTTATTTTTTTAAGAGGAGCTCTGCAATTAACAACGCACTGTATAACTCTGTATAACTAACGCACTGTATAACTACTTAAAAAAAAACATATATTAGGATAACACATATTTCAGCAGCAATTTTATCTAAGAACTTCTTGATGTCAGAGCTGTACATGCCAGATATACAGATTATTGAAAATTTAAAGTAATGTTTGCTACTTCAGTACTATTTGTCTTAAGTAAAATCACTGTTCATTGAGACAATCCCCTTCTCCTTTTTTTCGATGCGTTCAAAATATTGAACACATTCTCTCACTGACTGCGTTATTCATTGTGACTACTTTAATTTTAATTCAGTAATTCATTTTTAAAAGCTAATTAATTAAACTAAAAAGTAACTAGAGTTACATTTTCAAAAAAGTAACTCAAATTTTATTACTTAATTTTTCAAAGTAATGCATTACTTTACTCGTTACTTAGAAAAGAAATATTGTTACATTACTCCAAACACTGAGAGCAACACTCAGCAAAACAACCACATGAATTTACTCTAATTTAAACCTTTTTTCAGTTTCTTTCTACTGTCGAACACGAAATATATTTAAAAAATGCTAGATTGTACACGTTGACTTCCATAGTAGGAAAAAACTTTACTATGGAAGTCAATGGGTACCGTCAACCAGCATTCTTAAAAATGACTTTTTTGTTTGTGTTAAATAGAGGAAAAAAACAGGTTTAAACAAGTGAAGAGTTAGTAAAGGATGGTAGAGATTTTATTTTGGGGTGAACTATCCTTTTTAAGGTCTATGCTCCATTCCTTTATATTCAGTTTAATTGAATTGAATTTTATTATTGCCGTACTTTGCCTCCAGTCATACAGTATTGATGAATTATTTGAACAGATAATGCTAATTTCACAAAAATGTTTGCTTTCAATTTCTCTCTGTGTTCTAAAGCAATTAAAATGTAACAATATTTCAGTTCATGCAAGTATATAGCCTATAAGTACCTCTTTTATTTGTAGATTAAACAGATCAAAGTATTTTGAATGCAAAAATGCCTACAATGGTCCAAAACAATTGGATTCCATGATGAATACTCAAAATTCTATTGAATCGCATGTATTACAAGCATATTGCCCACAGAACTATGCATGCAAATACAAAATGCTCAAAACCGCAAAAAGGAGGCGATGCGTACGTTACAGACTTCTGTGATCAAAGTTGTGCGATTATAAAAGGCTTGTATACGGGAGCTATTTCTGGGGAAGCTTGCTCGGGGAGATCTCTACCTGTTTAGAGGCAGACTGAGACGCTGAGAGCTTCCTTTGGTGCACATACAAGCAGAGAGGAGGAGGATAAAGAGACGATGCCAGCGCGGGCTTCTGATGAAACTCGACTAAGGCATCCCTCTGCGGAGAAGCCATAAAATCTCACGGTGTGCTCTGAAGTCCCACTCCTCGCTCACCCCAGCAGCTCCCCAAGAAAGAAGAGAAGAAAGTGGCTCTCACGTTCACAATAACAAGTGACAAGAAGCACAGAGTCCAAACAAAGTATACTGCCAAAACCCCCTACAGAGCGTGAGCTGTTTACAAAGAGGGTGATATATGTACAGTATATCAGTCTGCTTTGTAAGACTGACCTTGCAATAGCATTTTGTCAGTGATTTTGTGTAGTATATCTTACAAATTGCATCTTTGTTTCCTCATAATGTTTGCTTTATAGTTCACGGTTGTTTCTTTATGTCTTGCAATTCAGAGTTTAATTTATTCAATTGCAAACACATGCTTTAAAACTGTGTATGACTTTACAGTGTCTCAAAATTGTGATTTTGTTTCCTGTGTTTTCAGCTTGATTTCTCCTGGGAGCATAATGAAACTTTGGTTTATAGTGATTGCAACTATACATCTCGCAATGTGACTTTATAGCTCATATTGTGACTGTTTGGCATAATTTGATTTTAGATCTCAAATTGCAACTTGTTTGTCATAACTGTGACTTTATATCTTACAGTGTGACTGACTTTATGTCTGATATTGAGACTCTCTTATTTGTGTAACTTCGTTTCACAGTGATTTAATATTTCATATCACAACCTTGTTTCTCTTACACCTGCAATATGATTTTATATCTTATAAAACAAGTTATTGAAATTGCAACCTTATGCTTTCCAGTGTCACTTTATATAATATCATGAATATGTTTACTGTAATTGCAAGTGTACAGTGCTCAGCATAATTGAGTACACCCTATTTTGAAAATGAACGTTTTTCTCCATTTCTCAGTGAATATAGGCAATGAATCTTGGTGCATTTAAACAAAACAGATTTATTAAACAGATATATTTATTAAAATAATTTTTTAGACGTCAAACATATTTAGAAACTGAATGATAATACAATTAGATTCAAACTAAATATTGCAAAACAAATTACAACCTACAATATACAACTAAATTTTTACATTTTTATTTTTATTGCTTCTCTTGATTTTTCTTCCTTTTAAAATTGGTATTTAATATTTTTCTATAACATATAAATTTGGGTAAACTAGTTTTTTGACCATTATCGTAAGTTATTTTGTTAGATAAGCCCCAGATTTGGCTTCAGTACTGACTAATCTAATGTATATGCACAAATATAATATTGTATAGCTTCCTATTAAAAATATGAATTTACAAGATTGATTTGTGAGGGGTCTACTTATATCTGCTGAGCACTGTATGTCTCACAATGAGACTTTGTCACAAATTACAAATTAGTTTGTTGCATTTACAACTTCATATTTTGCAATTTTTAAAATGTCATATTCAGTGCTACAAATTAACTAGTTACTATAATTAACTTACTTTTCCTTTGAAGTAAGAGATTTCTTTTCCTTTTTAGGTAATTTAATTACAGTTACTTATAATATGCTCGCTTTACTATACATTAAAAATGTTATAAACCAATACAGACAAGCAGAGTAATTGTATTTTTTTGGCTATTGAAATACATTTTGGCAAAAAAACATTTTCAACTAAAGATTGTTACATGTATCAAGACAATTGTATATGCTAATAATATATATGCTAATGTTAAACATTTTGAGAAGCAAGTGATTGTGTTGTGAATATACAGTGCTCAGCATAATTGAGTACACCCCATTTTGAAAAAGAAGATTTGTATCCATTTCTCAGTGAATATCGGCAATGTATTTTGGTGCATTTATACAAAACTTTATTTATTTATTAAACAGATATATTTATTAAAATAATATTTTAGTCACCAAACATATTTAGAAATTGAAAGATAATACTATTAAATTCAACCAAAATATTACAACCTACAAAATTTCAACTAAATTTTTCTTTTTTTTTTTTTTTTTTTTTGCTTCTCTTGATTTTTGTTTTTAGTTTAGTTTTTAGTTTTTGGCCCGATAGCGTAAGTTATTTTGTTAGATGAGCTCCAGATTTGGCCTCAGTACTGACTAATCTAATGTATATGCACAACTATAATATTGCAGAGCTTCCTATTAAAAATATGAATTTAAAAGATAGATTTGTGAGGGGTGTACTTATATATGCTGAGCACTGTATATTATATATAAACATATTTTGCAACTAAAGGTTAGTTTTGACTCATAATTGCACATGATTGAGAAACAATGAATGTTAAATACTTTGAAGCATTTTGTATTTTGATTGTTGTTTAACTTTCATTAAGTGTTATTTTTAATAAAACTAAAAGGCCTGTTTGACTCAGATTTAAAGGATTAAATGAGTTTATTTTTATTGCAGTGAGATTTACAGTATAGGGATTTTATGAAGCACTGAGTCAAGTAATTAAATTACTTACTGAGTAAATCTAATATTCTTTAGACTAAGAAATTACAAAAGTCATTTAAATAAAATGTTACTGATGTAATTAGTAATTAATTACTTTTTTGAATTGAAAACTCAAACTGTATTATACTGCGACCATCATAATTGTTGCTTCATATTCCATATATTGCAACTTTGTTTAAATCCTCTTTTTTATTTTTGCTTCAATTGAATATAATTTATTATCTCATATGAGTTCAAATTTTACAATGTGACTATATTATAAATGGCACTTTTTTCTCATGAATTGTGACTTCATAACTCATAATAATAAATAACAAAAATAATAATTTTTGTAAGGCCGGCTCCATCTCAAATGGCGACATTTTTCATAACTTGTGACTTGATATCTCACAGTTCATTTCAATCTAATACTGCAACTTTTTTTTAATGACTATTTTGCAGCAGTGTGACTTTTCATCTCAAAATGAGATTTCATTTCATTTTTAAATTTCTTACAATATTAGTATTACAATAATAGTCTTCCATAGAAAGTGACTTTTCTTTGAAAAAGACAAGACGAACAGATTAGAGAGTAAGATTGCCTGTTTTCCCATCTCTCACTGGCTTGACCAAACAAGTCAATAACATTGACACATTGAAAGAGAGTAATCAAATTATATTAACGGCTAAATCGGTGTGAGTGGGAGCGAGAGCTGAAATGATTATCAAACAAACTCACTCTAAGCGTGTGTTTTCAGATCAGCCTTATGAAGTGAGAACATGGTGTGTTTCTCTGTTCGGTGTAATGCTTTATGAGGGAACCATTACACAGAGAGTCATGTCTGGTTATAAGGCAGGTAATGGCCAGCACAGCATGTAAGAGAGATGCCAGCTCAAAGTCTGAAGCTCACTGCTGTCTGTGTGATTGATGGATGACCATTACAGCCACAGCCTGTTATCCTCACCGCCTGTGTGAGACATGACCATTTATACACCCACATGCACAAGCAGACACAGACAAAAAATTAACTCTTGGTGTTATTAACTGTTATCGGAGTATATTTTTTGCAAAAATGATGCCACATAAGTCTTAAAATATTAAATTCAACCTGCCTAAGTATTTTTGTGGCAATTAAAATGTTTATAGTAAATCCAACTGTAGCTTATTTTTAATCTAAAGGAGTTTATTAAACTTCACTTGATTTACAGTCAGGGTCTAATATTAACACTGACAAAGTGGCAATCATGAGTAAAAATCTGTGTTCATGAGTACACTTTAATAACTCAAATCAGTTAATTTAACAAATGTTTTAAATTTTTTCTCATAATATTTTATTTTGTTTTTTTTAACAGTCATTTCTAGTTATTAAGGCTCTTAATGTTTTTATTGACATTTTGGTAGTTTAAAATGATCTATTTTCTGTCATTTATTGTAAAAAAAATAAAAACAATTGTAATGAATTGACAGGACTTTTTCTGTCATTGTACAGATTTATTTCTATACTTCAGTAGTACTTTATTCTACTACAGCCCTTTATTGCAAGTACATACAATGTAATTATTATAGTAATTACACACACAGGGTAATGACTAAATACTATCCCTAAACCTACCATGATACCTCAACCCACATACCTTATATAATCCAGCACTTTCTTAGATAAAACCACAGTAAGTACACATTAAGTACTGTAAAATAAAATGCAACCATCCTTTTTTATGCAATATAATAGAAACGATGTCACAAAAATGATCTCTTTTAAACAGTTAGAGGTCAATTGTCAAAGTTAAAGTAGCTGGAGTAAAGATCAAGGTTGAATCAAAAGCATAAACAGAAAACCCTCATGAATCATGCGCTACAAGAAACTGTTAATTAAAAGATGCGTTTACAGTGTGCTGTATGAAACAATATTATTTAACAGTTCTCTGGTAACTTTAAATATTATAACTGCCTGCAAAAACAACATAAAGCAGCTTAGCTTGATTATCAAATAGTAAAAGCTGCTTTGTAACGTAAATATGCATTTTTATTTCACGAGCGGCTCATGATCACAGTGTTTTCAGCTCCATTTCCAATAAATTATGCACACAAATTTTATTCAACTGTAAACCCTGCAGCACGCACCAAACCAAAAATTGTAACGAGAATGGTTTATAAATCTGTTGTCAACAAATGAGAGGAATTGCTAAGAAATTCAGCTTTCCAGTAAATTAAAGGCCTATAGTTTAAAGTTTGAAGACTACAAGTAACCTGTTGATATATGAAATCAAAAATTCTAACAATAATTCTGAATATTTATGATTAGTATAATTTCTCTGGTTAGAAAGCAGGTTTTAGGCTCTGTTCATGAGTATAAACTGTGTTTTTGCATTTTCATTTCATACAATTTAGAGCTAGTTATTTGGACTTTGGAAGCATTACAAAACCCATGTAAATGAGATGTTTAAATGCAATATAGGCATGTAATTAAAATAATATGCATGCATTGGGGTATACAATTAAAGAGTTAATTAAGGTGATGATCATTCTTAACTTTAACTAGTACTGATACTCCCGTTTTTAAACCAAAAACTGTTGTTTTACCACAATTTATAATGAAACTGCACCAGGCAGTGCAAATTTAGTTAAAGTTTTCAATGAAAGTCAAATATGGTGAAGCATTATATTTACAACATATGTTGATGAAACAGAAATTCAATTGTATCCTCTGTGTAATCTAGTCCATCCAAATAGAGCTACTGCACAAAACAAAAAAGACAATACACAGACACCATGAATAGAAAGCTGCTCTTCTTAAAGCATTTTATTTCAGTCACACATTCCTTTTCCTTTTTATATCGCTGATTGATTCGAGACGGTTAAATGTGATTTCAATGCAAATGTAGTCTCCATTTTAAATGGAGCCTGGGTGTGATGCCGAGAGGAGAAGATCAGTGTGATTCTCACTGTAAGTCAATTCTGTTAATGATGGTGCCGTCAACTCTCCGTATCGGTTACTTTACTCTTAATGATGACAAAGGCTGAGTGCATTTCTGGGTTAACATTTTATACAGCACTTTCTTCTGTTTAACATATTTAAAATGTAAAGTTTAAAGTGTTCTTTCTTATTTTACAGCAGGAAAATTATGGTTTATCCACTGGTCATTGAAACATCCCAATTTGTTACCTTCATACTTTATTTAAAAATCAAACAAAAAGGAGATTTTTTTTAATTTTTGAAAAAAGGTCATTTAATTTTAAAACACTTACAGCTAGATTTGATTATTAGACTCATAGTTTCAAATAAATCCAATAAAATGCAGTTAGCATTTAACCAGAAATGCAAATATCAACATATAAAGAGTTCATTTGCAAAAAAAAAAGAAAAAAAAAGAATTTTATTTTCTTTGCTGATTTTAATGCACAAAATAAAAACATGATATTTAAATTCAGAAATTTATGTTTTTGCAAATAAATGTCATATATAAATATAAAGATTATATATATATATATATCACATGGTATCATTTAATACCATATGATTTGCAGTCTGCCAAGGTAGAAAAGCAATAACCACTTCAACTAAACACTGTACATAACATAAGGTGCAAATAAAGCATTCTTTCACATGTACATATTACATATCATAGTCATTACAAACTGAGTAATAACTATATACTATCCCTAAATCTACCCTTGGAACTAACTTAAACCCATGTAGCAAAGGTTAATGGTACTTTCTTTGGTAATTACAGTATGTGTACCAATACAGGTACTGCAACTGAAAATGTGAAGTATTAAGTGTTATAAAAAAGTATATATTTAAGTAACAATGTGGATTAGAAGGTGTATAAGTGGTATGCTTGCAACCTTTAAAAGTACACCAAACATTTTTTTAAAATTACAGTCAGTATCTCATAAAATATTTTTTGACAGACTTTTGTGAAGAACCCAGTTCAGTTTTACAGTGTAAAAAAATGCAAGCAACTAAATGTTATTCAGATTTGTTCGTTATTTTTTTCAAAATGTTCTTCACATTTTTAGTTAGGCCAAACTTGACACCAACTAATATTGTCTGGATTTGTGTTTATTAGACATTCTGAATACCATTCATTCATTTTCCTTCGGCGTAGTCCCTTTATTAATCAAGAGTCGCCACAGCAGAATGAACCACCAACTTCTGCAGCATATGTTTTACACAGTGGATGGATGCCCATCCAACTGGAATCCAGTACTGGGAAACATCCATACACACTCATTCACACACATACACAGCCTATTTTGTTTATCCAATTCACCTATAGCGCATGTCTTTGGACTGTGGGGGAAACTGGAGCACCTAGAGGGAACCCATGCAAACACAGGGAACTTGAACCAGTGACCTTCTTGCTGTGAGGTGACAATGCTAACCACTGAGCCACCATGTCACCCATTCTGAATACCAGATAAAAAAAAAAAAAACAGGTTTAATTTCTGATTTTGAATTTATAATAAAATATAATGGAATTTTAGCAAAACTTGGATATTTTTGCTTCTCCAAAATTGCATTATTTGGTGTTTTTAGAGCATAGGCACTAATTTCTCATCTTGCTTTGCAGATTTTGTAATGTTTTGTAAATTGTAAATTTTGGTGATCCTCATTATTCAGACATTTTAACATTGGAGCTGCAATAGTTAGTCATTAAATTCCATAAGGAATATTAGCTATACAAGTATCAGAGAGGAATAGTCAATAATTGCATGAAGCAAATGTGCCAAGGGATAAACATGAATATAATCAAACATTACACATTGTTAATCTGCAGTCAATGCAGTGTATCTTTCCTGTCACAAGCTGTAGTTAAAGTTCTTGCTCCGCGGGCCTCATGGTATCACAGACTTTCAGCCTAATGATCGCTCTAATTAAAGCGAATCTATTTGTGCAGTGTTTTCTAGGCAGCCAGACAAGCATGATGGTGTCAGCAACATCCCACCCGTCTCCTTCACCAGCAACCACTGATGCATTTAGACAAATATAATGATCGTTGCCATTGCCTTGCAAATGGGCAAACACATTTGGCTGAAAACGAGAATAAAATTGCGAGCTATCAATTTGACTTTCTAAAAGATCACGCTGCCGTTTTGCCATATAAATACATAAGTGCTTTAATATACCTGCGTGAGCGCTGTGATTGTGTCTTGATCAAGAATTATGGGCCACTGTAGTCGCATGTGATAATTGAAATGAATCAGCCATTTACAAGCACATGGCAGTTTAAAAATGAACAGTTAGCTCATGCAGACACCTGTTGGGACCGACTAACAGCTTGTTCTTACTCATTGCACTCATCTCAGACTTTCTGCCAGTTACCAAACAAGGGTTGGAGAATAAAAGAAAGCAAAACTGCTAAACTGATCAGCTGAAGAACTACAATAAATTGATGTGGGTTCAATTAGACCTTTTATTGGAGATAATAAGGATTAGCTCAGGCTGTTTTAAAGAAGAGAGCGCTTCATTTAAATGCTCTTTTGTGAGAATGTGGGTCTTGACATTAAATTGCATGTGATCTTCCACCTGAAGCTTTTTAAAAAACCATTTGATATTTTTGTAGGCAGGAGGGGTGCAATTAATGATTTTTTTGGCAGTAATTATAATAATCTGTGTTTCTGTGATAAACGACTGCGTGCTAAATTCTTTCTTGGAGAAGAAACATGTCTTGACCTTTACAGAGAAGCACCTTTGAGGCATATTTCAAAAAGAAAATAAATGTTATTTTTAAAATAGACATTTAGCACTTGACAGAGCAAATTTGGACTGATTAGATATAATTATCTGACTATTTGGAGGGCTACTGAAGTTCTTTTTTGTTCTGCATTTAAAGTACGCATGAAATAAAAACTAACCATATGATTTTTGATGTGTGCTGTCAACAGATGAAGATCTTTTCATAGTTTGCTGGGGATTTTTGTAATTGCGTTTGTTTTCTTAAACTGCAGCACGTTAAGTCATTGTACAACAGCCTGAAATTTTTCCCCTGAACAGCTTTTTCCCCAGAGCTGTCTCCCTTTTGAACTCTGCCCCTCACTGACTCTTTTGCCCACCCCCCCCCCAATACACCCCCACACTCCTCTAACTTATACTCCTCACAATCACTGCACTGTTTAACATTTGCACATTTAAATTTGCACATATTCTTTGCACTACATTGCACTGATTCACTTATTTGAACTGTACATACCCACTGCACATGGACATTTCTAATTATGTACACACCCACTGTACATATACATTTGTAATTATGTTTATCTATCTGCACACTTCTGCTATTAATAGCATCCTGTACATATATTCATTTATTTAAAATCTCTGTTCATAGCTAATACAACCTGCATATAATGTTCATAGCACATCCATCTGTAGATATCACCATAGTTTTTCTATAACTGCACTTTATAACTTATACCTGTATCCTGCACGTGCTGCTATTGCACTGCTGGTTAGACCTAAACTGCATTTCGTTGCCTCGTACGTGTACATGTGTAATGACAATAAAGTTGAATAATCTAATCTAAATTGCAGTTGAAATTGTAAATTATATAATTTTGGTCCTTGTTGTACCTACAAAAATACTTTGTTTTAAATGTGTTGCAATTTGTGTTCAGTTTTTACATGAGAATCTACAAAATACTGCCAAAAGACAAGACCATAAAAGAATACGTATTAGAGCCAGTGGTGTAAAGTAACAAATTAAAGTACTCAAATCGCACATAGAAAGTACATCATACACATCATACAGAACCAAGACATGCAGCAAACTGTTTGGAAGCATTAAAATTGTCCAAGAAGATAATTTACAATGACCCAGAAACTGTTTAGACTGAATGTCACTGATGAGAAAATGAGGGATGTTTACAGTATGATGACCGAAATGGCCTTGAACTAAATGCACTACAGAATGTTACGTTTACAACAACACATGCACAAAATGCATGTAAACGTATCAGCCTTTCCCAGTGTAATACTCACTTTTCTTGAGTACTTTTAAAAGGGCTTCTTTACTCATACTTTGAGTAATATTTACAACAGATACCCTACAGATAACTCTACATGCACTTCATTTTTGGGCTAGTAATGGTACTTTTACTTGAGTATAATTTTTCAGTACTCTTTCCACCACGGATTAGAGCAGACCAGTTGTGCCTCACTTGCTCGAAAAAATAAAGTCAAAACGTTCAAATTGCCCACTGGTGTCTGGCTGCAGTATACACAAATAGCATTTTTTTTCAAGCATAAAGAACATTTCAATAGTCTAAAAAACTTTCTTCCAAACATTAGAGGAATGTAAAGTTTCAATGCATGCTAATGGTTCTTTGCCAACAAGGAACCTTTATGTAAGACATAAACACACCTTCCCTTTAGTCATCCACTTTGATGTTATATTGTACGACATTAAAGTACAAATGAATCAAAACTAATCATATGATTTTGTTAGCTCACATTGGCAATTTGAACAATTTATCTGTGCATGTAATTTTGAAAGGAAAAATTGTGTGTAATCTAAAATTAAAATCTGAAACCACTTGTTTTCAGTTAAATGCTCAGATTACGTGATTGAGGTATTGGGTGTGGTTAACATACTTAACCCCACCCCTTCCAACTGTCAGTTTTGACAGCAAACAGAAATAGGGAGGAGGAGGAGTCTGTTAGGTTGTAATAAAACTCTTTTCCCGATCTTTCTAAATGAAATGCCTACTTTACTACATCCATTCAACCTGCAGCAGGAAAAAAAGAACAAGCCACACACACTGCTTTCTCATTTCATATTCCGTTTCTGTAGGACCTGCATCACAATACTAAAAAAAAAAAAAAAATCGCTCGCAGCTTCCGATTCATGTGGACTTTAAGGGCCACCCATGCAGAACTCCACATTCGTACAAAAAAAATATTTCAAAAAACGATGGTTATGTAAATGCGAACAAGTGGGACATGAGCCATGTTATCTATGTGTGAAACTTTTCAAAATATGTTTTTAGTTCTCCACTGAATTGTAAATGTTCCTTGAAGTATGAAAATCCTGTTTAGTAGGCCTCAGCTTGTGAATTTTAATTCCTAATAGTAGCACCCAAGCTGTCATAACGGTAAGACTGATTCAATTACAGGATTCAGACATCCTGTGTGAAGAGCTGCAAGGAAATGAATTCAAAGCAACCTGCATCGTAAATATGCTGTAAATTGTGTGTTAACACTTCACAAATCTGTTATTGTCACATAATGCTAATGTTTCCTGAGTTTTGAATTGGAAAAGCAAGTACGCGCTGATGAGCTGAACAAAAGGACCAAGCTAGCATCACTTTTGTTGTGTTTTTCATTTTGATGGAAGGTTGTTTTCTGTAAATGAGGCTTTGAAGTGCACCGTGGTGTGTAGAGAATCAGGATCAGAGACTTTGCATCATTATATCAGACGGGGGATAAGTGAGCGCCCGTGTCTCAGGGGCCTGGATTGAGCTAGGCGGGAAGAGAAACAATGCAATTATGATTGATGTCGGGATTCCCCTGCTCTCCAGCTTTTGACGACCTGCTGAAGCCAGAGGCCTTCCTTCTAGCTACACCTCCATGTAAATTTCTTGCTGTTTTATGCTCCGCGCTGGAGCTCAGATGAAACCCTCTCAAAGGAGGAGGAGGATGAGATCTAATGAAAGCCATCCCTCTTTGCGATGACAGTCAAAATGTCACCAGCTTCTTTTTTGGAATAGCCTTCATGACATTAATGTGAGCGAGAACGAAAGAACCGCAGATGGCTATGAGGAGAGATGTCGGTTAGACAGCGAAAACAACCCAGCTTTGTCTGTTTCGTTCGGGTTGGAGATTGCAGTGGGTCAGCAAAGGGTGGCAGGGGAGCAGATATTCTCACAACTATGAGAGATCTTCACACATCTTCCAGAAATGTGTGAATATGTCTGGGCGATATTCACACGTCTCTGGGAAATGTGATTATCTTTGAATGTGACTGCACTGAATCTTATCAAACCACTGACCATCAAAAGCCTGTTATTCTCCAGGGTGAGTGCGCAGATACGGCTCTCTTATTATGCACTGTTGAGAGTGGCATGAGTGGGAAATGCCTTGTCATTTATTTCGTGACTTCTGGTCAAAGTCATTTAAGGTACAATTCTGACTCTGATTTGCTGTGGGTTTTCAGGCAGGAAAAGGAGGACGCTCTGCTCCCGGCTAATGTATTACTTCAGAAACCGCATATTCGTGTCATCGTAGCATAATTGAAAAACAAAGTAATCACTGTTTACGAGCATGACTCCTATTGGTTAGAAGGTGATTATTTCTCTACCCGGCAACCTAATGGAGTTCTGGCATAGTGGATTTCAACAGCTTGTGTAATGACTAAGCTTTTGGAAAAGAGCATGTGATGATCCATTATTGTTTTTCTTTTTTCTGTTTGCAGATCAGACTGAGAAAACACAACGCCAGGACCTGGGTACATCCTGTTTGGAGTCGGTACGTCCTGTTGATTTGTTTTCATTTGAAGCACATTCCATGAAAACTGCATGTGCACCAGGGACCCATGGCTTTATTCAAAGCAGAGAAGCCACAGTTAGTTCTTATTCTTACAACAAATGCTTGTGCTATTATACAGAAATAAGTTTCACACTCATTTAACATTATATGTAACATCACACATGTACACTATATAATATATACATGCATGCCACTTTATTAAGTACACCTTATTAATACCAGACTGGATGCCTTTTTGCTTTTAGAACTGCCTTAATCCTTCATGGCATAGATTCAAGAAGGTACTGGAAATATTCCTCATTTTGGTCCATACTGACATGACAGCGTCAGATTTGTTGGCTGCACATCCATGATGCGAATCTCCCGTCCGCCACATCCTAAAGGTGCTGTTTTGGATTGATATCTGGTGACTGTGGAGGCCATTTGAATACAGTGAACTCATTGTCATGTTCAAGAAACCAGTCTGGGATGATTTGTGCTTTATGACAGGGTTAGCTTAGTCCCTTTATTAATCTGGGGTCGTCACAGCGGAATGAACAGCTAATTTATTCAGCATATGTTTCACGCAACGGATGCCCTTCCAGCTGCAATCCATCACTGGGAAACATCCATACACACTAATTCACACACATACACTAATTTAGCTTACCTAATTCACCTGTCTTTGGACTGTGGGGGAAACCGGAGCACCTGGAGGAAACCCACGCAAACGTGGGGAGAACATGTAAACTTCTCACAGAAATGCCAACTGACCCAGCCGAGGCTCGAACCAGTGGCCTTCTTGCTGTGAGGTGATCGTGCTTCTCACTGCGCCACTATGATGCCATGAATGATTATATGAAGAAAAATATTGTCTAACTCACAGTCTAACTTTCCAGCTTTCACTAACATTAAAAGATGGTGAGTTGTTCTAAACTGAAAGACACCCTTTGACAGCCTTTGATGTTTCAAATATGTGAATACTGCATCTTTACAATGTCAATAACTTAAGTCCCTAAAAAATGCTTTTCATCCATGAAAGACAAATGGACAAGGGGACAGGAAAATGTGGAACTTCTCAACTAAAATATCTGAAAAAAGAAAGATTTAAATAATATACTATTTAGTTTGTCCTTTTCATTTTCAAAGGACCAAAAGGTTAGTCCACTCCAAAATGAAAACATTCTGTTGTTAATTACTCAGCTACATCTTGTTCATTGAACTTCATTCAAGTTTGAGAATCTGAGAGCTCCATCATCCCCCATAGACAGCAAGGGTTGTGAGATGGTTAAAAGTCTATAAAAGGAACCAAAAACATTGACAAATAATTCCATTTGACTTCAGTGGAACAACTCTAATCATACAAAAATATAACATAAGTTCCATATAACAACCATCTTAGTTTTGAAGAATCCCCCCTTCCACCCCTACTCCTCCTCCTTTCCTAGATGGGTGACACTGTGGCCTAGTGGTTAGCACTGTTGCCTCACAGCAAGAACGTCACTGGTTCCGGTCCTTGCCAAGACAGTCAACGTTTCTGTGTGGAGTTTACATGTTCTCCCCGTGCTCATGTGGGTTTCCCCCGGGTTTCCCTGTTTCCTCCCACTGTTCAAAAACTTGCAACTTAAGTTAATTGACTAATCCTGATCGGCACCATAGATATGCACCTAGTAAGTAGTTTTCTTTTAAGAACAATCACTATCTGTTCATTAGCTACTACAGCAGGGGAGTTCTCGAGATCTACCTGAGCTCAAACTCCCATCTCGTCTTGCAAACCGGAGGGAGCCACAGGTTTGAGGATCTTATGAGCTCAGGGCTCTCTCCTGGGACAGCATGCCAAACAAGCTTTATAATCAATCATCAGCTAAATGTGAACTCATGAAATTTGTGTGGATTTCCTCCGGGCGCTCAGGTTTCCCCCACAGTTTCGAGCAGGGGTGTCTAAACTACGGCACACGGGCCATCTGCGGCAATCAGTTTTGTGGCGGCCTGCTAGGCTTTTTATAAATATTAATAGAATCTGGCCCGCTATACAAAAATGATTGTAATTCAATAAATAACCACCGGGTGTCGCGATGACATGCCTTCAATTAGGCAGCAGTTCCTATGTAGTAAGACGAACCGAACAAACTGAAGGAAACATAATTGATAATCACGTTTTGGCGAGCCATGGCACAACCAAGAAAAAGGAAAATCAACAGTGAGTGCAGGAAATTTCAGTCACGTTGGGGCAAAGAATATTTCTTCACAGAGGTCAGCGGAATATGTGTCTGTTTAATTTGCCAGGAATCAGTTGCAGTAATGAAGGATTACAATATTAAAAGACATTATGAAACAAAACATCAGGCCTTCAGCTCTTACACTGGCGCTGAACGAGATCATAAAGTAAAACAATTAGCAGCTGCCCTATCAGCTTAACAACAGCAGTTTTTTTGTGCTAATAAAGTGCAAGAAAATTCTACGCTGGCTAGTTATGAGGTAGCTCAGCTAATCGCACAGCACAGGAAACCCTTCACTGAAGGAGAATTTATAAAGGAGTGTCTCATGAGTGTTGCACCTGTAATTTGCCCAGAGAAGATTCAAGATTTTCTAGAAACACAGTTGGACAATATATATATATGTGCGTGTGCGATGTATGTAAAATTTATCCCAACGTTTTTAGGACAACGTTTTTTTTTTCCATCTGGCCCTCGGCCCAAAAAGTTTGGACACCCCTGGTCTAGAGTCACACGCTATAGGTGAATTGTTTACTAGATGTTACGAAACACCAATATGGTGCAGCCCCGAGAGTAAGTATATACAACTTGCCTTGGGCAGTGTAACATATTGCCATTAAAGTCAGCTGCACAACACGTAAGCATTGTATTGCACACAGTAAACGCAAACCCTGATACAGAAGACATTGGCAAACAAAACTATTTTGACTTTTTTTGGCATACAAAAGTGTTTCGTGCTTCATATGATTACAGTTTGAACCACTGAAGTCACATGGAATTATTTGACAATGTTTCTGGTTCCTTTTTTGGACCTTAAACATCTCGGGACCTTTGCTGTTTATAAGGATGAAAGCTCTCAGATTTCATCTAAAATGTTAACATTTCTGTTCAGAAGATGAACTAAAGTTTTGGGGGACTGGAACAGAACTTCATTTCTGGAAAAACTAAGTCTTTATAAGCACCTGGCTGTCACTGACCACTATTTAGAAAAAAACAACAACCTTTTTTTGTGATAAGTTAAAGGATCAGGAAAGTCAGGGTTTTTTTCATTGTTTTTTGTTTTCATCACTGTAACTTTTGGTGTTGTCAGTCACACAGAGTATTTGAACACTGTAAAGGGCCTTTCATCACCCTGACTGCAACATCTTTTGTAAATTTCTCAAGGGAAATCAATCATAGTGGAAGGTTAAATGTCAAGGCATATTTTTTCTGCATAGTTTTTTAAAATGTAAAATCTGAATGTCAGCATGATCTTTTGATTTCACTTTAGAAGAACTGAATCAATCGAATCTGTCTCCGACAACAATGCTACACAAACCAGCATGAATGTTGAAAATACTGCACATGAAATTAATTGGTAAGACAAGACATACACTTTATTTTCCTTTTAATCTGTTGCAGTGTCATTCTATCAGACCAAGATTAATAGTACATTACATCCAAACTTTAGTTGGTGTTCTTGAGTCATTGTTATTTGTTTTTCTTTTGTTGCTGCCATAAAAGGCATTAGAGAAAACATATTTAATGAGTACATTGTACTTATTTGATTTATTTGATTGATCACACTGCCAAGACTGACATTTCCTGGTCCACTGGGATGATAGCATAAAGAGAGATTACTTTCAGAAATCTGATTTTAAAATGTTTTTTTTTTTTTGGACCTTGAAATATTTAATCTAAAATCGATAGCATTCCTGTGAGGTAACATTAATACATTTTTAATGCAGTGAGTGTTATTTTGATCACGCTGCCTCTGACTGAAATGATCACTCATCATCCATTTTTCAACAGATTCGAAAAGATTCATGTTACGCACTTAGTTGGGTTTATAATTCCCAAATGAAAACTAAGAGAAAATAAGTGCATATTCCAATTATATATGTAATCTGATTGACTGAACACATGATCTTCAATTCAGCAGCACTTTTGCTTGGATGATTGTGTTTAATTAATGCATGCATCTCCTCAAAGATGAACTGAATACATAGTAAGAATAGCTTTGCATTTGGTTCTGGATAATGTGATCCATTGAATTAATGAAATTTTTTGGAATGCTTCATAAATCTCTAATCTTTATTTTCTAACACTGTACTGTTATCTCTTTAATCTAAAACTTGAAAGGTACAGTACATTCGCTTCATACCTGAACATTCTCTCTTCTCACAGATGTCTCTCTGGGGTTCAGATTGCATTGAAATCCAGCAGAGAAATCATGGATAATCCTTAGATCAGGCATTCTCAACTCTAGCCCTCAAGGTCCACTTCTCTGCAGAGTTTAACCACTTCCAGCTCGTTTAAAACTCATCTGCCTCTTACTCTCTCTATGATTTCTGAACTAAGTATCTATCTATCCATCCATCCATCCATCCATCCATCTACCCTTCCATCCATCTGTCTGCCTGTTTGTCTGTCAGTATGTCAATCCATCCATAAGCATATTTCTTTATGCTTTAAACTAATTGTTCAGTACAAATAGCGATGAGAACGATTGTGTAAAATGTCCTTTCAAGCAAATAGACCAAAACACATTTTGTGTTGCTTTAGAGAATATTTTTGATTAGGCCTATGTGATCACCAAGAAAAAGCTTCTATGACAGAGATAAAACCAGATGCCTACAACTGATCTCAGTCAGAAATGGTTTTCATTTAGCACCCATAAGTAGCAGACTGAACCTAAAGGCACAATTTAGGCATTTAGGCATCTAGACATGGTCAAAACGATCTGTTGCAGTTCAAACAGAGCATCATAATGGGGAAGAAAGGTGATTTAAGTGACTTTGAACGTGGCATGGTTGTTGGTACCAGATGGGCTGGTCTGAGTATTTCAGAAACTGCTGATCTACTGGGATTTTCATGCACAACCATCTCTAGGGTTTACAGAGAATGGTCTGAAAATGAGAAAATATCCAGTAAGCAGCAGTTCTGTGGGCACAAATGTCTTGTTGATGCCAGAGGTCAGAGGAGAATGGCCAGACTGGTTCCAGCTGATAGAAAAGCAACAGTAACTCAAATAACCACTCGATACAACCGACGTATGCAGAAGAGCATCTCTGAACGCTCAACACATCCAACCTTGAGGCGAATGGGCTACAGCAGCAGAAGACCACCCCGGGTGCCTCTTCTGTCAGCTAAGAACAGGAAACTGAGGCTACAATTCACACAGGCTCAAGAAAATTAAACAAACGAAGACTGGAAAAATGTTGCCTGGTCTGACGAGTCTCGATTTCAGCTGCGACTTTTGGATGGTAGGGTCAGAATTTGGCATCAACAACATGAAAGCATGGATCCATCCTACCTTGTATCAATGGTTCAGGCTGGTAGTGGTGGTGTAATGGTGTGGGGGATATTTTCTCGCCACACTTTGGGCCCATTAGTACCAATTGAGCATCGTGTCAACACCACAGCGTACCCGAGTATTGTTGCTGACAATGTCCATCCCTTTATAACCACAGTGTACCCATCTTCTGATGGCTACTTCCAGCAAGATAACGCATCATACCATAAAACATGCATCATCTCAGACTGGTTTCTTGAACCTGATAATGAGTTCACTGTACACAAATGGGAATTTTATCTAGTGAGACAGACCATGTTATGTGTTGCCATTTTAATGGCATCATACACCCTCAATTTCGGGTTTAGTTTTAATAGAAAACACAGAAACACAGAAATTGCTTTAATGGAATGAAACATTTTAAGTTACTACATTTTATTAGATTGCACAGGCAGCATTAAAACAGACCCCTAAAATGTATTTTAGTATGATAATACAATGCTGCTTCTTTCCATGTGATCACAGTCAGAAGAACCGGAAACAATCAACTGTGGCATAATAAAAGCTCTGCTGCTTTTGTTCTGCATTGTGCTCGTCTCTCCATAGCAATAGCTTAAGCAATCTCGTTTCACTTCAACCGCTTTCAGCTTCACTCTGCTTCATACTACCATGCTTTTAAGGTTTGAATGCTTTAGCTTATCCATGAACATTACTTGGGTGACATGGTGGCTCAGTGGTTAGCACTGTCGCCTCACAGCAAAAAGGTCGCTGATTTGAGTCCTGACTGGGTCAGTTGGCATTTCTGTGTGGAGTTTGCATGTTCTCCCCATGTTTGCATGGGTTTTCTCTGGGTGCTACGATTTCCCCCACATTCCAAAAACATGCGCTATAGGTGAATTGTATAAACTAAATTGGCCTTTGTGTGATTGAGTGTCTATGGATGTTTCCCATAACTGGGTTGCAGCTTGAAGGGGATCTGCTGTGTAAAGCATATGCTGGATAAGTTGGCGGTACATTTCGCTGTGGTGACCCCTGATGAATAAAGGGACTAAGTCGAAGGAAAATGATTGAATGAATGAACGTTACTTTTGCAAGAATCCCATAGGCTGTAATGAAGATGACAACTCCCATGATTCCACATTCAGACTATGCCTATGTTTGTTATGAATAAGCACTCTCTAGCTTGGAAAATCATATAGTGTGCCTTAAATGTCTAAACAACTTTGACTTAAAAGACTTTTTTAGTCAAAAAAGTTTTATTATTCTCAGATTGAATTTCAATTCATTGGCATTATGAATCTTTTTCTGATGGACTGACCTTTAGAGTGACAGAGCACATCACACACGATTGGAAAATGTGGAAAGATAATGAAGCTCCACACTTAGTGTTCCTCAGATGCATGCACATGAAGCAGATCACACTCAGAGCCGGGTATTATGCTATGGTTTGAAGTGCAGATGGTTAATCAGCTTCCTGACCTGCAGGATGGTGATCTGGTCCCTGGCCCTTAACCGGCTCTGCCGCTGGTTTGGGATTTGTCAGGTCTTTTCAAGAGGTCCCAGTGGGGTCTGCGGCACCATTGACTCCAGCTCAGTTGAGCTTGATTAAGGCACGGGTCAATGTTTTAATTCAGCCTGAGCCATAGTTGCTATTCTGCCCTTCACACAGAGATCAGGGCCAGGAATAATGAGATTTTCTCCTGCAGGTGATTATATGGAGCAGTCAGCCTGAAAGGCTATGATCCTCAGGGATGTTCACCCTTCAGGTTTGGACATCAGCATCACCCCGGGTGCTAATTTTAGGCTTGCTGTTTTTAGGGTGGGCAGTAAGAGCGAATGCAATCACTATCTTTTCTTCGAATACGTCAGCCTGACTGTCCACTTCAGTCGGCAATCGATCATTGAACTGTCTATGGACTTCTCCGAGAGGTAATTAAGGTCGGTCTTCTCTAAAATGTTTTCAGATGAAAAAACTTTGATAAATAGATTACGTGTGACGTCACTGTAGAGTATTTGTGGTCGTACTATTTTGGATAGAGAGCAAGAGCTGCTTAAAGTCTGGCTCAATAAAGATGACGAATATGACAGCACCTCTCAGAGCAGTGTCAGCCAATTCGTCATCCTGTCTGATGACATGATGAACAGCCCCATCCACTCGTCCCATATGACTGTTCACAGGGCGCTGCTGAGGCACATGTCTCGCCCAAACGCTGCCTGCCACTCACAGCACTCCCTTTGTCGCAGATCTGTACCTTGGTGCTGCGTGTGACAGTAGGGGTCACATCTGCAGACGGGCTTATTTTGTTAATACAGCCACTTGACCGACAATGACAAAACCCTGCGGTTGAGAGAAATTAAGTTTGACTCAATCTGTCCAACACAATTGTCTTAATGTCTAGTTTCAATTTCTTTTCACTCTGTTCTTTCCCTTTTCTCACACATCATCTTTTCTCTATACTTTTCATCCCAAATAATGGTACACTTTGAATAAAAACTGTCTGACCTGATATATTTATGATGTAAATACTATGACATTTGAACAGTCCAAACATAGTTCATATACATATACATATATATATATGTGTGTGGCCACATGTATTTTATAACACATAACAGTGGTTCCATAAGTTTACATTAGTTAATGCATTAGCTATTAACTAACAATGTACTTATAATTTTTCATGCCAGTTAATAAAAACAATAATAGTTAAAGTTACACATTTTTATTTTATTTATAATTTTTTCGGGGTTTTCACCTTTAATTGATAGGACAGTAGAGAGTATTGACAGGAAAATGTGGGGAGCAGAGAGAGGGGAAGGATCGGCATAGGACCACGAGGCAGGAATCGAACTCGTGTCGCCATGAGATCCGAGTGCATGTGTAAACGCACTAACCACTACACCACTGGCGCCGACAAGTTAAGATTTTTATGAATTAAATTTTTTATTTTAAAATGTTGTACATTTTGTAAATGTTCACATTATCATCAACTAACCTTATTTTATTTGGTAATACTTTAGAATAATGGTCCGTTATTTAATGTTAGTTAATGTATTTACTGGCATTATATATGAACAATCTTGTACAGTATTAGTTCAACATTTACTAATGCATTATTAAAAGCCAAAGTTGCGCTTGTTAACATTAGGTAATGCAAAGTGAGTTAACATGAACTAATATCAACTAATATTTGCTTAATATTAACTAACGTTTAATATTAATACAAACACTTTGAATTACCATTGTTTATGAATAAATATACACATAGTTATATAAAAATAGCTATATAAATAAACTCTCCTTGCCTTGCCCTGCCCTGCCTAGCCTAATAAATGTATTACTAATTGTTTATTCGTGTGAGTAAATACATTAACTAATGGACCGTTATTTTAAAGTGTTACATTTTATTCTATTCTTAATTTACTGATTTAATCTAAATCAGCAGAATTCCAATATTGCAGTATTTATTGATAATATTATAATATATTATACTATTTATACTCTTATTATGTCTTAGGCATATGCACAAATATTTTTTGCCCAAAATTCTGTTTATTTTAACCGAGGCACAGTTTTGTTGTCTGCCGCTTTAAATGCTCAAGCTATTTAAAGCAGACCAAGTCTAATTGGCTGTCATTGTTTTTATCTTCATCAGCTTGAACTGATTCCAACAATATAGTTTCACTTTGCTGTGGTGGTTATAACTTCTGTGTGAACAAGCATTATTCTAAAGGTAAAGGTGCAGTAGGTGCTTGTCTTCAGAAACATTTTTTATTATGCTGGTTGATAGTCTTGTCACATATGTATTTTTATATTCTGGGTAAGGCATAAAACTAAGTAGCCCAAACTGTCTGTCAACAAATGTAGATTTGTACATCTGCGCAGCTGTTTTACACAGATCCGCCATTTGCGCGTGCACACTTGCATGCCATATTCACCTGCACATGAGAGAGAGAGAAAGCGGTAAAAACAAATGCTGAATCAAAACTTTTTAAAATCCTGAATCAACATTGGAGTTAGTTTTGCACGCTGGAGAAAGGACGACACCATGGCTGAAGTATTTCTTTTAGACAGGTAATGTTATGTTTTAACTATTTTAGTCATGCAAAGCTTATATAGATTGTGTTGTTTTACGAATGGGTTATATGCACAGAAGTGTTGTTCAGCCACTGAAATCTTCCGGTGAACGATTGATGTGACTAATTTCAGTTTCAAAAGGTTCCTTGTACAGCATCGATAATGTAGATTTTATTTAGTTTGACAACAAAACATCAGTAAATAGCACTATTCCGCCTAGCCTGCTTTACTGAGGTGAAGTTGGTTTTATATTCACATTGGTTCATTTTTAAACAATGTCAACCTGTGTCTGAAATAGCATGTAAATATGGCTTCATGATAAGTGTAGTTCCTGCACCCCGCCGGCCAAACACCAAGCAAACAGTAGTTGCTTTAGGACAACACGCCTAAGAGAGAGACCAGCAATCCTTGCATGCATGAAATATTGCACATTATGACAAGTTTTACTTGCTATACAACTGAAAACAAGCTCGATATAATTCAGTTTTTCTTCAGAATCGCAGTATTATAAAGAACTATAAAAGTTTCTAACTGGCGAATGACAAACTAGTGGCTCTCTGTCATCTTTAATATGCGCGTTCGTGATTTCAGGAGGCGTGGCTTTGGACAGCAGGGGAGGTATTGTGTTTCAAAGATATTAGGCTAACAGATAGCATTTAGGCAAATCACCTGCTGCACATTTAAAGCAGAGAGGCTAAAAGAATTCAAACAATGAGATTAATTAGCTTGTGATGCCTCAAAGTGCCTTAATAAATGCACTGAGATGCTCACCAAGAAACAGCCACTGTATATTCACTCAAACACTATATTTCACACGGCTCTATTTATGTAATTTCCTGATGCCATAAATCATGCACATAAGTAATTAAATACAAACGCACACACATTTTTCTGTGGTGCTCCTAAATAGCCTAATGATACAATAGATAAAACTGGAGGAGTCATATAATGAATTCCTGTCATGGTATGTATCATGTACACGTTTTCAGTTATGTATTATTAAGTCATGAAGTTTCTTCCAACCAATGAGATGACCTTAAGAGGTAATGCACCTATATATATTCCACCTAAGAAAATGTACTATTTGACCTCGGCGTCTGCTGTCCTTTCTGTGAATGCCATGCAAATATTAATCTTTGATGCCTTGTTTACTTGGTAAACAAAAATACTAGTTTTGGAGATGAGGTTTGAATATGATGCAGCCTGGAGTGGTTTCCATGGTAACCCTTGAGCAGAATAGACAGATGAGGGAGGGAAAGTTATGAGCAGGTGTGGCATGAGGAAGTACATCAATTACTGCTCTCTAGAGTGAATCTTCATCTTCGAGCACAGAGAAATAACAACGCCACAAGCTATTGGCAATGTTCACTGAGAACAGGCTAATATTGATCACAGTTAGGTGTTGTACATTGAGAGTAAATCTCTAGGAGTACTTAAAAAGATGTGATTCGGCAGGGTTAAGGTTTGGTGTGTTCATGAGTCAATGAGGCTGTTTGGGTTTAATGTAAATGCTTATTCATTTACTCATTTTCTTTCGACTTATCAGTGGTTGCCACAGTGGAATGAACTGCCAACTATTCCAGCATATGTTTTACGCAGCGGATGTCCTTCCAGCCGCAACCTAGTACTGGAAAACACCCATGCACTGTCACATTCACACACACACACACATTCATACACTACAGCCAATTTTGTTTACCCAATTCACCTATAGCGCACATCTTTGGACTGTGGGGAAAACTGGAGGACCCGGAGGAAACCCACACCAACACGAAGAGAACATGCAAACTCCACACAGAAATGCCAACTGACCCAGCTGGCACTCAAACCAGCAGCCTTCTTGCTGTGAGGCGACAGTGCTAACCACTGAGCCACCGTGCCGCCCAATGCTTATTCATATAAACTCAGATTATCTCAGGACTTGTCACACTGTGCATAACACTGGGATTTCTGTGTTTCAAATACTACTTTATTAATCCCTGCTAAAGAAACGTTTCACACTTGTAATTTAAATGTGGACTCAGCAGCGTCTTTAAGTGTGATTTTTTAATTTGTACTGTGAAGTGACACTTAGCAGCCAATTACACTGTAAAAAAGGTAGGGTTCCGCATAATATATTCATGTTGTCTCAACACAAATCAATTAAGTTTACTTAATTGTTTTTACTGGGGCGTTTTGCTGCCGAGTGTGACGCGGCATCTCCAAGTCCGAGGCCATGGTGCTCCACCGGAAAAAGGTGGTTAGCCATCTCCAGGTTGGAGGAAAGTCCTTACCCAAGGGGGAGGAGTTTAAGTATCTCGAAGTTTTGTTCACGATTGAGGGAAAGATGGAACGTGAAATTGACAGGTGGATTGGTGCAGCGGCAGCAGTAATGCAGTTGATGTACAGTACGAGTCCGTTGTGGTGAAGAAGGAGCTGAGCCGAAAGGCAAAGCTCTCGATTTACCGGTCAATCTATGTTCCTACTCTCACCTATGGTCATGAGCTTTGGGGTCAAGATCTCAGATACACTCGGCCGAAATGAGTTTCCTTCGAAGGGTGGCAGGGCGCACTCTTATGGATAGGGTGAGGAGCTCTGACACCTGACACCACGAGAGAAGTCAGCTGAGGTGGCTGGGGCATCTGTTTCGGATGCCTCCTGGAAGCCTACCTAGGGAGGTGTTCCAGGCATGTCCCACCGGGAGGATGCCTCGGGGAAGACCCAGGACACGCTGGAGGGACTATGTCTGGGGAGAGGGAAGGAGAGGGAGAGGGAAGTCTGGGGTTCTCTCCTAAGACTGCTGCCCCCACGACCCGGCCCCGGAAAAGCGGCAGAAAATGAATAATGAATAATTGTTTTTATAAATTTAAGTGGGTTTGATTATTCATTTATTCATTTTCTTTTCGGCTTAGACCCTTTATTAATGAGTTTTACGCAGTGGATGCCCTTCCAGCTGCAACCAATCACTGGAAAGCATACATACATACAAACAAACATACATACACTACGTACAATTAAGCTTACCCAATTCATCTATACCACATGTCTTTGGACATTGGACTCCCCACAAAAATGCCAGCTGACCCAGCCGGGGCTCGAACCAGCAACCTTCTTGCTGTGAGGCGATTGTGCTACCCACTGCGCCACCGTGCTGCCTGGATTTAAACATAAAACAATTAATTTGTCCACCCTTGTTGAAATTGTGCTTATTCAGCTCATTTAAATACATAGTTTGAACAAGCAGCAAAAATCATTTTTGAGTGATTGCATGTCTAAAATTTAGGGGAGAGCAGAGATGAAAGTAATGCGGGACAAAAGTAACAAAGCAATTTTCTCAAAGCCCTGACAACACTTGATTTCCAAACTAAATCAGCACATTCAGAGCATGCATCCCTTGAAGGAGCTGCCAAATAAAAAGTGATTTCATCACTGTGTCCCACAGTTAGGTCCAGATTGCATTTAAGCGCAAAAAGTAAATCACTGTTTAGCTGTATTTCTTTCTAATTTCAAGTTGCATTTCCTTTTTCATGTGTCAAAGTAATAATCAGTCTATAGGTTATTTACTGCTATAACACATCCTTAAGTTTTCAGTGTTTTTTTTTTTTTAAGTAAGTTGGGTATAAACAGTAGGAACTATAAAGAGTTCCTGTCAGGATGTTATTTTTGTCCCACTGCTAAAATCCATATCTTGTTTTCACTTTCACATATGGAAGTTTGGAGTGTTTCTATTTAGACGTTTTATAAACTTGCATATTACTAAAAATACATTTGTAAAAAATGATATTATGTTACTACTATAGGACGACAGGATTGCTCAGTGGTTAGCACTGTCGCCTCACAGCAAGAAGGTCGCTGGTTCGAGCAATTGTATCTGGATGGAGCCTTTATGATGCAAGCTGAGATTGCTGAGATCACAGTGATGCAATGCACTTAATGGAGCTAGTGAAGTCACTGTGAAGGGTCGGGTTAATGGTGGGGTTAAGTGAGTCCGTTAAAAAGCTGTGTTGCCGTGGGTTTCCTCCAGGTGCTTCGGTTTCCCCCACAGTCCGAAGACATGTGTTATAGGTGAATTGAATAAACTAAATGGGCCGTAGTGTATGAGTGTTGCAGCTGGAAGGGCATCCGCTGTGTATAACATATGCTGGATAAATGGGCGGTTCATTCGGTCGTGATGACCCTTGATGAATAAAGGAACTAAGCCAAAGGAAATTGAATGAAATTTAAAATGAAAATGTACATTAATATTTTTTGAAAAGACAAAAGACAAATTATGTTTGCAGTTAACATATTAACAAGGTCACATTCCCTTATATTTAATATAAACTGACGGGGTCAAAATGAACAATGTGCAATGTGATTTTAAATTTAAATTAATCTGTTATTCTACATTTATTAAAAATACCACCTGCAAATAGTGATAGACAATACCTTTGAGTTAGTAACCACAGCAAAACTACATTTCTGTCTAAAACATTAACTTTTAAAATGAGGTTTTTCCCTGTTCTCATGCACATGCATTAAAATATCCAATGTTGAAATCCTGATACACTATTTTGGAAGCTCAGTTTGTTTGGGCAAATGTAAACCTGGCAATCCCACTCAGATCTGCACTAAAACAATCAGTCTGAGATCACCAGCACAAGGTGGTCTCGGCCTTCTACAAAACAATGTATAGAGCGACTCGCTTGTGGTGAGAAAGCAATCTGAATCAACAGACCAACACACAAGGCTTTATAACAATGTATGAGTTATTACACACACACACACACACACACACACACACACACACACACACACACACACACACACACACACACACACACTGTGAAAAGCAGTTTTTTAGCTAATGCTTCTCAAAATGAATAGTGGGTTAACCGTTAACCTAAAGTAAAGACTCTCTGAAACAACGACTCGGAAGAACATATTTCAGAAAATGAAACATGAAAATTCCCAAGACTTTTCAAAATGATAATGTAATTTAACAACAGTTACAAAGAAAGCCTCAATAAGCAGACATAGCTGCTATCTATACATATCCATAACGAATATGAGCAGAATTCAGGAACATAAAATTGTGCGCTCAGACCAAAGAGATGAGAGTTGACCTGCATGAGACACATTTTGCTCTATATTTAATAATATTGTCCTGCAAAAGCGAACCAAACCAAGATGAAATTTCAACATTATAATACGATTAATCCCTGTTTGGAGACCAAGCAAACGATTTACGAGTGTGTTGTTTCCTCTGTGAATTATTCAAAATATAATGTTTTCTGTGTTCCTCTGAATACTTAAGGGTCATACTGGTTTGGATCTACATGAAGGTAATTAAACTGCACTTTATTTTATGATGTCCTTGTTACAGTTTAACATTGAATTGTTGAGTAATATTAACTAACTACATGTAACACGTTTAGGATTATGATGAAAGTTTGATTTATTTGCATGTGTAAATGTATCATTTATTGTTATCACCGTACAACGAATAAGCATATGAAATATTTGTAACAGGGACACCATGAAATGAAATAATTTTCAATTTTGGGTGCCCTATACTGTATCTCAGTTGATTCTTGAATGAAACCTGTTAATATTTCAATATATGGGTGTATTTGTCAGTTCTATAGAAGCGCTCAATGATGCAACAAGAGACAGAGTTGACATCCGGCTTGTCTTAAAAACTGTATTGAAAACCATAACATCTTGCTGAAAAAAATTAAAAATAAAATTACTTTCTCCAAAGCGATTAGTTCAGACAACATCATGACTGAGAGGAAACAAAGGAGGCTATTTAACTTTTTATCAGTCCTGAAATTGAAGGAACTAAACAATTGAAAATAAGTTATTTTTACCATCATTATAAACAATGTTCAGTTGTTCAATTCAAATTTGATTTGGGGGAAATATAAACAAATTCAGCTACTGTGTTTAATTTTTTTTATTTATAATTTTACATTTTTATATTTATCATTTTTGCAATTTAACCCTTGTGCACTGTTCAAATTTACTACCTTTATGTTAAGTTAGGGATGAAAATAGCCACTGAATTAAACCACTGTAAAAATGCATTAGATAAATATTTTTTCTCAAATTTCTTTGCATAATTTTTGATCAAAACTAATATTTATTTTGAAAATTACAGGATTTTAACTCTTTAATTGCCAAGTTCACAAATTATGTCACTGATTTGGTGAAAAAAACACACACAAACAAAAGGCAATTTTTTTAATATAAAAAGAAATTGTGGACTGCATTTTTTTAGCTTTCATCACAGTCTTGGACACGTGAACGAGTAACAACATTGGTTTTGATGCATTGTTAGATTTTCATTTTTTTCTCCCTAATTCACTGCTGGTGGCTGTTTTTGCCCCCTTGACTTCTATTACAACCACATTTGATGGTGCATAAATACACAGTCTTTGTTTTTGTTTATTCCGTGTAGTTCTAAGAGCTGAGACGCATATTTGAATTTTCTCAGACACATCAAGGTAAGCGTGCAAAGGTCACTCTCACACACTCACAGACACACATACACACACTTTAATTTGCTGTTATACTCCATATAAAATCCAGAAACTAAGCTTTTTTTTGCACAGGCCTATTAAAAGCGTAAACGGAGCCAACTGATGATCAACAGTAAAAACTACAAATTTAACCTCTTCCCAACAGGGAAAACCAACAATCAACAATGCATGATTATATGGTGTCGTGGCTTTGTAATAAAAAAATGTTGTTATGATGGATGTCAAATGGGGCAAAAACAGCCAACAACAGTAAATTATGCAGAACTTTTTTTTTTAATTAATCAAAAACAATGCATCAAAGGCGATATTGTTTTACATGTCCTGTAATTTTCTAAACAATTTAGTAGTTTTGACCAGGACTGAGGTTGAACAGATTCATGAAAAAAAAAAAAAATGTATCTGATGCATTTTTATAGCGGTTTTATTCAGTGGATGTTTTCATCCTGAACATAACAAAAGGGTAGTGTCAAAATATGTGTCAACATATGAGTTAGAGACCAAGAGAGAGACCAAAAATCATTCTGCAAGCTGAAACACAAAAAAAGTTACGACCAAATTAAGAATCAAAATTACTCCAGTGTGGATGAAAACAGTACATAAGGGTTAAACATTTAACCCAATTACTGAATTTGACCATACTTTACCCAACCCAACTTTTTGTTTTGGAAGAAAGTGTTGAAAAAACTTGTTGCATTTGGAGTTTTAATGAACAGGACACTCATGTTTAAACTTATGAGCATTATAAACTTTATGACTTCCACATATGGACCAAATGAAACTAAGTATCTTGTACTTTTGCCCTGTTTGTTCTTAACAATGTGATGTTTTAATTGCTGCAAGAACACATCACTGTTTAGCAGTATTTAAAACAAACAGCATTTTTTAGTGTGGGGAAAAATATTTGAAATATTTCATTTAAAAAAAGAAAGAAAAGTTATTTTTTTTTAGTTGGCGTTGGACCTACAAGAACTATATTAAAATTAGGTAATTAGACAATTAGAACTTATTTTGCAGTTTCTCCCTAAATAGGGAGTCTAGCAAATATTTTCAAGCATTTATGTCCATATTTGTAATGGTTGAAACCAAAAACACCTGTTCAGTTACTCCTTTTTTCTACTCACTCAATATTTACATTCTTATTTTCACAATGTTCTTATGACATTTCCTTTAAATCTAATGATGTTATTTTATTCTGCAGAGTTAGATTAACACTCATTTGAGATGTCAAATTAATTGTTTCAAGGTTAAAAAAACAAACAAACTTTGAGGCATTTTTAAAAGTGTTGAATTAACTCTGGGTTGTAAAAAACTCTGGACCTTGTTTTTTTTTTTAAATACTATTAACCTTGAAAACTTAGAAAAAGTGACTTTTAGTAACATTTTTAAAAGTTTAAAGTAATATACTGTTTGGATTGGTGTTGTATATTACATTACAAAAACCTTGTAATACGCTGCCAGTACGTTTTCTGTAATTTTACAGACTTATTTCTCTATATAATTTATTTTACATTACATTATTTCAAACATCTAAAATGTCAATAAAAGTTACTTTGTTAAACTATAAAGTTATTGATTTTTCAACATCAAAAGTCGACAGAGCAGAGATTAAGGTTCCATAAAGCAATTCACAACCGTAAATAAACTGAACATGAATCATAAAATATGAAAACTGAAAATTAACAGGTATTTTTTTACTGTGGGTAAGTGCTTCAGACAGACAGTTTTTGAAAAGAAAGTTTTAATGGAAAACACATAAATTGGAGTGAGGAAGAAATAGTCACAGTCTTACATTTATAATCCCAAATGTCCATTCAGGAATTTCTGCTGGCAGTCAGCAATATGAAGCAATATGGCATCTTTATGTACACATCTCGTATTGAGTTTGTCCAATCAATAACTCCTACACTGCACATATAGAAATAGGGACACTAATCCAGTGTTTAAGATTGTATAGCGAAACTACAGTTTACAAATGGATTAACTGTTAACTCCAAGTAAATTACAACCAGTGAGAAACGTGAAGGAAAATAACCAATGATTTTGATTACTCAGGGTTTAGAAAGATCCAGAGTTATTTTGAAGTGCAGAAAAAGTAGTGAACACCATCGTATTTCTTCTGCAATTATATTGAATTCAGCAATGATGATGAATTCTCAGATTTGAGGTACACTGTAAAAAAAATGCTGGGTTCCACACAATTGATTTGTGTTGGGGCAACATGAAGAAATTAAGCTAGCTTGTTCATTCATAGTTTCTCCTTTGGCTTAGTCCTTTACCTATTAGGGGTCGCAACAGCGCAATGAACCGCCAACCTATCTAGTATATATTTTACACAGGGGATGCCCTTCCAGCTAAAACCCAGTACTGAGAAACACCCATACACTCTCACATCCACAAACGCTACTGCCAAATAAGTTTATTTAATTCATATACTTCAAGTCTTTGGACTTTGGAGGAAACTGAAGCACCCAGAGAAAACCTCTGCGAATACGGGGATGCCAGATAGATAAGATCTAGTCCCGGACACCATCCTGTCAGAAAATGTCTGTTTTTCTGGGTATCCAGACAACAAGACAGCGGAGCCAGCCAACACCCAAATTGGTTTACCAGTATTCAACTGAATTAACAGTCTCCTATCAATATAAAGTAGGTGTTGACTGAGAAAGCTATAGAGAGGAGCAGAAGCAGGAGACGATGTAATGATGATCAAGAAAGAACAGAGTTTATTCAATAATCTTAGTTGCATATGATTTAATGATCAGAATTCGTATGACCAGGATAAATCCAACAAGAATTATGTCACAAGCAACAGCAATGGATAATTACTGCTTCACAACATTGTCCAAAGACAATACAGACCTTGAAATGGAGACTTTCTTGTATCTTTACTCATGAGAACAAGTGCCACTTGAATCCACACATATTACATTATAACAACATGGAAAAATTACATAATAATGAAGCAATAATTACATTCTAATTATAGGAAAATAGTACAAATAAAATATAAAAACATAATAAAAAGAGAAATAATAATCAATATTAATCAAATCATTAACTAATCATCAATAAAATGATAGAATGATAATTATGTAAGTGACTAATGATCTTATGATTAAATAAAATAATTAAAAGTAGAATAAATGAATATAGACAAGTTAGATTCTTCAGGGAGAACGTGCAAACTCCACACAGAAACACCAACTGACCCAGCCGGGGCTCAAACCAGTGACCTGTGAGTGCTAACCACTGAGTCACCGTGCCAGTTAGCTTATTAGTTTCTACAAATTTAAGTGGATTGAACATAAAACAATTAAGTTGTCCCCCCAAAAAACTCATTTATATAACTAGTTTGAACAAATGGTGGTTCATTCCGCTGTGGCGACCCTATTAATAAAGGGACCAAGCCGAAAAGAAAATGAATGAATGAATTTGAACAAATGGCAAACATCATTTTTTGAGTGTAATTATGTTAAAAAAAATAACTTTTTAAAAAGTCAAGGTGATTTTCCCTTTAAAACAAAAATGGCTTCATGGCATAAAAACTTTTGATTCGTTTCTTTCTGCCTCATTTGAAACTGAAAAGAGAAATGCATAACATGAAACACAGAGGTTGCTTCCCACATATACATGCAATAATCTAAAAACCTTCAACACAAATAAATCATTCTGCCGCAACTGGATTCATGTGATCCTCCCCCAGAACCTCATAAAGATCCATGTGAATGTCATTACAGATCATTTCATATAAAAAATATTTTCTTCAGAAATGTTTTGCCATCTCCAAATACGAGAAATCTCAAAAGATTTGAGAATCATTTCTCCATTTGGCTAAAAATGACTGTCATTTGCTGCCCTTTAATTGTTTCTTGTATATCTCTGCAATATGAGGCAATAAAAGACAGACATTTTATTTGTTTAATGAAGTTTACAAATGTAAAACCCAGCCTAGTGCTTCCACCCTTAGGAAATATTCTTTGATTATGGGTTTCAGAGGGAGAAGGAAAACAGCAATAAAAAGTAATTTTATCTGAGGCATGGGGGAAAATGAAAAACTCTCAGCGACACGCCTCTCTGTAATTGCTCTTACTGAGACGCTCGTGTTGTCTCATCCTTGGAGAAACATCAGGGAAAATTGCAGCAGGGGAGGAGAAGTGAGGGGTTAAGAGAATAATGGTGTGATTGATGCCTCTCAACAACTGATTCAATGATTTGCTGTTTATTTGCTTTTACTGTCCATTTCCTTTTCATGCTTGCTGGATTTGATTTGCCGGATTTATTTCAAATTAAAATGTCGCACTTTCAAAAACAACCTACTGTATGTAGGGACTAAATGTTCAGATTTTCATGTATTATTTGCTTTTCTTATTGCCAAAGCTATAGCACAAAACTTAAACAAGGTCTTTCTCAACTTTTTAAACTGTCTAAAGACTATAGACTGATTTTTATTTGAAGGACTCTGACGTTGTTGCTAGGAAGTCAAAAGAATGCGACACTTATCTGAAAGTCTCATATTCATTCTGAAAGAAATGCTTGTAATGTTCAGTATTATATACAGCAGCGTCAAATGTTCTTGCAAAGAAAAGAGATTTATTTTTAAATGTATTTTCACATTGCCAGTTTTATAGTCTGTGGAGATGAATATGGCTTCAATGCAATGCATTGTGGGACTATAGGGTCACAGAGTTGCAGTCAAATGTTTAAGATTGTATTGTAGGAGTAGATAGAGGCATCTAACATCACATACATTCACAGATAAGCATTATGGTCCCCTTTTAAAGGGATAGTTCACCCTAAAATGCTCACTTTCAAACATTTAGTTTGGGTTTCTTTCTGTTACTGAACAACAACAAAGATATTTTGAAGAAAGCTTGAAACCTGTAACCATCGACATCCATAGAAAAAACAAATACTATGGAAGTCAATGGTTACCAGTTTTCAACCTTCATTCATTCATTCATTCACTTATTCATTCATTCATTTTTCTTCAACTTAGTCACTTCATTCATCAGTGGTCGGCACAGTGGGATAAACCCGCCAACTTATCCAGCATATGTTTTACACAGTGAATGCCCTTCCAGCTGCAACCTAGTACAGGGAAACATTCATACACACTCATTCACACACATATACTATGGCCAATTTAGTTTATTCAATTCACCTAGTGCATGTCTTTGGACTGTAGGGGAAACTGGAGCACCCGGAGGAAACCCAGGCTAACACGGGGAGAACATGCAAACTCCAGACAGAAATGCCAACTGACCAAGCCGCGACTCGAACCAGTGACCTTCTTGCTGTGAGGCGACAGTACCAAACCACTGAGCCACCATGTCACCCAGTTTTCAGTTCAGTATTTAGTTCATGCAAGTTCAGTTGAATTCCTGCTTCTGTTTATCTTTGCTAACACAAAAGCTACAGTCCTGTGTTTATATTACTCAGTGTGTTCAGAATGACGGATGTTTGCTGTATTGCTACAGGCATTCTCAATGGTGGCATGGAAATGTTTCTAACATGGAAGCAAGTTTTACAGTTGCATAAATCATTGCCAACTTCAGTGAATAAGACTGAATGCTGATGAGATTTAAATATATTTCCATAAGAGAATCTAAGCAGTGTCCAAAAGTTATTAATAAATGTGGCCATGTTTTTCCTGTGGTGATTTGTGCCTGGTTCCTTCTTTATGGCTTACTGCTACAAGTTATGCAACACACTAAGACATTCACAATACATATAAATGATTAGAAGTGATTTTAATTACCTCATCTGTCAACATTATGCCAGTCAATCGCAGAATTTATATTGTACTTGCATTGAAGTAAATATTGTGGAGCTGAAAGCTGAAGGCTGAATGCTTAATCATAATCTTAACACATTATCAGATGCTTTCTTAACTGCTGTTGTTTTCTCATTGCTGTTGCTTTTCCTGAGCATTTTATAGATAGATAGATAGATAGATAGATAGATAGATAGATAGATAGATAGATAGATAGATAGATAGATAGATAGATAGATAGATAGATAGATAGATAGATAGATAGATAGATAGATAGATAGATAGATAGATAGATAGATAGATAGACATCGGCAGTAATTTTCACAATACTAGATAAGATGGTACTCTATTTGTACAGTATGCAAAGGTACTGTATGTGATGTGATTTGTTCAATTAAAATAAAATTTAGTTTGATTATTTTGGTTTCCTATATATAGACTTGATGCTCAAATACAGCGGTATATTATGTGCCACATACACATTTTTCTTGACTCTTTTTTGTAATAAAAATGACGCATTTATAACAGGGCTGTCCAAGGAGGGGAAACCTAATTGTGATTTTTCTGAAATTGCTATTTTGATTCCATTTGCGATTTTAATTTAGCAAACAGCTCAAAATTCTGAATGGTATATAATAATAATATAATAAATAATATAAATAAATATAGCCTATATGCAGTGTGTAGCCATTTTATATGAATTAAGTCTATGCACTTAGACAGTTTTATACATTATTGCATGATAATTAAAAACTGTTAACAAAAAACAGTTCTACCATGGTTTTAGATCCCTCATGGGCAAACCCAAGTTGATTCAGTAGCCGCGTTTCCACTATCGCGCCTAAAGCGAGCGAGCCAGGGCGAGCCAAGGCCAGTCGCGTTTCCACTATCACTTCCGGGGCGTAATCGGGCCAAAGCGGGGCTTCCTTGGGGCCAGCGTCCGGCCTTTTTCGGCCCGCCGAATACCTTGGGCCAAGGAGGGCCAACTGGGGCTTCGGGGCGGGGTTACATACAAAGGCGGAGTTTTCCTGTCAGGTAAAGAGGAGACAAGATGCTTTCTTCCCTTACATTTGTTTTGCTATCGTCGTTCTCGTCGCTTGGCTGCTCTTTTGCACCTTGCAGCCAAAATCTGTGTTCGAAGTAAATGCCGCCGAACTCGAATGTCCTTATCCAGGGATCGCTGTCTGGCCTTACACTAACAGACCACAAACAGTAACAAAGCAATCGCTTCGGTGTTCTCCATCTTCCAGCTCTCGTAGTGATGCCAGGTTGTGTTTGTGGTTATAATTTGAGTTTTTTGTTCCCGCTGAAGTGGGCGGGTTGTGTGACGGGTTGTGTGACGTTTGATTCGGGGGAAGTTCTGGGGGCGGTGTTTGCGTGACGCGCTGCGAGCAACTAGCCCGACAGTGGAAACTCGACATGATTTCGGCCTCATTTCTCAACCTCCCGGGCTATTGGCCCGGCCTGGCCCGATTAAAGCCCTGGCTCGCACTGGCCCGATAGTGGAAATGCGGCTAGTGAGGGCATGGCAAGGCTATAGGTTGCCCATGTATTTGACTTCAGAGTTGGTAAACCAATCTCACATAGAATCCACATGGGCCTAATTGGTTCTAATGTGTAGGTCACATGTAGAAAACCCAAGTGGGCAACACACAGGTATCCTACGTAAATTAAACATGTTAGACATTCATTCATTTTCTTTTCAGCTTAGTCCCTTTATTAATCCGGGGTCGCCACAGCGGAATGAACTACTTATCCAGCACATGTTTTCCGCAGCGGACGCCCTTCCAGCTGCAACCCATCTCTGGGAAACATTCATACATACTCATTCACACTCATACACTACGGAAAATTTAGCCTACCCAATTCACCTGTACCGCATGTCTTTGGACTGTGGGGGAAACCAAAGCACCCGGAGAAAACCGACGCGAACGCCGGGAGAACATGCAAACTCCAAACAGGAACGCCAAATGACCCAGCCGAGGCTCGCACCAGCGAACTTCATGCTGTAAGGCGACAGCACTACCTACTGCACCACTGCATCGCCCATGTTATACATGGACAAACAAATCCCATATAGGTTGCTTATGTAGGTCACAAGTAGTGTCTGGAATTCCCACCTGGGTTTGCCCATGTGGTTTTCCCAAATTACAAACCAATTACAAAGGGCTTTGAGAAAATCACTTTGTTACTTTTGTCCCCACTCACCCCTACATATATAAACATTTTTTAATTTTACATAAACCCGCTAAAAACGGGTGCTCCGGTTTCCCCGACAATCCAAAGACATGCGCTACAGGTGAATTGAATAAGCTAAATTGCCCATAGTGTATGTGTGTGAATGCAAGAGTGTATAGGTGTTTCTCAGAGTTGGGTTGCAACTGGAAGGGCATCTGCTGCGTAAAACATATGCTGAATAAGTTGGAGGTTCATTCAGCTGTGGCGACCCCTGATTAATAAAGGGACTAAGCCAAAATGAAAATTAAACGAGTGAATGAATGGTCTGACCATTTGTTAGAGGAACTGCTTTTCATTCCAAGATGTTTATTCCCTATGCAAAAAAGTCTTTACAAGTCTATTCCTATTCTTTATCCCATGCATCTAAATGTCATATTTTCATATTTACTGTTCATGAATATGAACAATCATCAAATGTTATGATGAATGATAAGACGCCATTTTTTCAATTACCTTTGAAAATGATCTTTTGAGGCACAGGCTTTATGATTTAAGGCATGCTTTTCTATTTTGAATGAACTAAAATTCCTCAGATAAAGTAGCATAAATATTTGTCTCATCCTTTGGTGGCCTAAAAATAGGGCTATTTGGTGGAAATGGCAACATTCATCTAACAGAGATTTATATCCAGTTGATGAACAGATTTTGCATATCAATGCAGGCATCGGAGATTGAAATCCATTCCGTTTTACAGATCGCTTTTTGATGCCTTTCCATTATGAGGATGTCACCCTAAGGTCGAATGAAAATGCCATCTCAGTCTAAGCCGAGCAGTTTTGCTGATGGCTCAGAGCCCACTCCAAGATGGTGAAATATCCCCTTATAGGTTAACCTCAGTCTCCACAATGATAACAGAGAAACAGACGCTGGCAGTGTTTTGTAATAGATGCTCCTTTATTGTATGCTGCATGTTAATGAGCAATAGGATTTGCATTTTGGGGGATGGTTGTGTAAACAGTCCAGATTGAAATTCAGATCTCACTCACTTGCTAAGAGTTTGCAGTGACTGTTGTGTTTTATTAGGGGAAATGTCTTAAAGGGGCTGTTTTTAAAATAGTTACTGTATATATTAGTCACTTTTTAGTGCCAGTGTGTGCCAATCCTTTATCATTTAATTGATAAATTATATAGTTTTTAGATCCTTTAAGATGCCAATTATATTTTCACTAACAATATAGCATTTAAAGAATATAAGTCAGCAATCCTACTCCTCTAATCCTAACCATAACATTTCCTGACAAGTACAGTGACAATAATTTAAGTACATTAATAAATGTAATAATTTATGTAGTTAAAATGCTAAGTGATATTAAAAGTAGCGTTTTTTTTTTTTGTTTTGTTTTTTATTCACTGTCCAACACATTAGTTACAACAAGGTACAAACAAGCTGGGGAAAAAATATCTTGATCACTGAAAATAACCGCTACACATTTGTCATTCGAATACGCCACCAGAAAATGTTGCAGCCTGTAGACAAGCAGGTGAGCTTTTGATTTTACTGCCATAAAACTTGTGAAGCTTCTTTGAGTTTGTAACATTTGAGAGTTTTGTAGCGAAGACAAGAGCCAACGAGCATTTGATTCCACTGATTTCCCTACTTCTTGAATATGTTACAGTTTCTGCTGACACTGGAGTTAAAGTTTGCTGAATAAAAGTTTGAATCTGTTGCTCACAGTTGTATTGATTCTGAGGATTTGGTCTACAGCAGATGGAAAAAAAAAAAAGATTATACCTTTCCTTTTATGATTTTTTATGTTGTGTGCATTTTATGCTTCTATTGTGAGTCACAGCGTGGCTGAAAATTTGCATTTTGTGTCCCAAACACTAGAAATATTGCAAAGGTAGCAGTTAAAAGTTTAGTTTTGCACTATTTTTGCACGGCAAATGTGACAGGGTACACGTTAATGTCCACTGCTGTATGGACATCCGTTATGTTAATGTACAAAATAAACCTGATTTAATGTCCACAAACCGGGATTGAAGCATTTTATTTTATAATTGTACTGATATGCGACTGTGGTGATGAATTACGTAGAGATTTTACTGTCTTTATTACAAACATGCACTGATTTTAAAAATGTTTTCAACTTGTAAAACTCTTTGTTGAGGTGCAGCCCATCACAGAGAGCTGAACAGATCTTTTAATCCCAGTTGCTTTGCGCTACTTGCTTTGTCGTTACTACAGAGACATTTTAATACGCAGCTGTCAATCAATTCGGTGGGCAGGGAAACTGCACTCCTACAGTACGTCACGGTGGGCCTCAAAATGGGAGGGATTTGCATCCTATTTTAATGTCTGGAAATTTAAAGAGATTTATTGTGTTTCTTTCCCTCTAATATGACTGTAGGCACACTATACCTGCACACAATCCTGTCCAAACAGCTTACAAAAGATGATTTTCATCACAGGTGTCCTTTAAGATTTTAAAGTCTTTATTAAACTTATGTAATTCTTTGATTATTCTTTAAAGGAGTCATATGATATTTCTAAATAGAACATATTGCATATTCGGTGTAATGCAATGCTTAACTGGTTTAAGATAAACAACATTATTTTTCACATATTGCACATTATTGTTGCTTTTTTCTGCCCTGCTTTTCTGAAATGTGAAGATTTTTACAAAGCGCATCCTTGCGAAAAAGCCTGGTGTACTCTGGTTGGTGAGCTATCCTGTGTGTTGTGATTGGCTGAATACCTCAATCGTGTAACAGAAATGTTAAGCCTCTACTACTATGTTACTTCAAGGCTGTATCTGATCCAGAAAATGCAGATGGTCAAGTCGATTGATTGGTCAACTTTGCCAGCGTAACTTGAGCAGAACTGATTTATATAAGTTTTATTTGACATAAAATGTTTTGCTTTCACAACGAAATGCACAAAGTCTCCACGAAATAGTGGGGTCGGAGAATAGCTTTGCATCAAATGATCCCTTTAATAAATGTCATTTTAAAATATACCATTGATTTAACAAAATAACATTATTATTTTAGTATTCTTAAGAACTTATTTGTGAGTACTGTTATATTGTAAATTTACAGTGCTCAGCATGATTGAGTACACCCCATTTTGAAAATGAATATTTTTCTCCATTTCTCAGTGAATATAGGCAATTGATCTTGGTGCATTTAAACAAAGGAGATTTATTAAACAGATATAATTATTAAAATAATATTTTACTCACTAAACAGATTTAGAAATTGAAAAAAATACTATTAAATTCAAGCAAAATGTTGCAAAAATAAATTACAACCTACAAATGTTCAACTAAATTTTTCAATTTTTGCTTTACTTTACTTTTCCTTTTTTTTTTGTTTTTTTTTTTTCTATAACATAAATTTGGCTGTACTAGTTTTTGGACCATTATCGTAAGTTATTTTGTTAACTCCAGATCTGGCTTTAGTACTGACTAATCTAATGTATATGCACAAATATAATATTGTAGAGCTCCTATTAAAAATATGAATTTAAAAGATGTAATGTAAATAAATGTACATTAAGTAAAACCACACTACCTAAAATTAACAAATATTCAAGATATTTTATATTGTAAATTGACACTCAACTAACATGTACATTTGTCATTTTCTCATGCTGTATGTTTATTTTGTGTTATTTTGTTTAGTACCCGTTTTTAAAAACCAGCAAAAAAATATCATTACGGTTTTGTTTTATTCTGCAAGTGTATTTTTTAGGACGTAGGATATTTGCTATAAATTACATCAATGACAAGAGAGAAAAATGCCACCTATGCTTATGATTGGTGCTGTCTTCATCTGGGCAACAGCACAAGAAAAAAATGCAAAAGTGATTCTTCAGCACCTGACTTACAGATGAAAAACCCAAGGTCGCAAGTTGAGCATTTCAATACTTTTACCTTCGTTTCCCTGGGAACACTTTTTTTTACACTTAATCAACCTGTACAATGGTTTTCTCTGCCTAAGCAGCGAGTCGCTGATTGCTTTTGTTGCATGGCAGCACAATCTTCTTTCTTGAACAAGCCCACATCTTCTGTCTTGTTAAAACACTGAAAGTAGCTCTGACTTATGCAAACCCTTACCATCAAGTGTGTGATGGGGCTAAGAATCACATAATCCTCCAAACATTTGCTTTTAAATGAAAATACAGAACTCAGTCAGACATGGGATTACAAAGAACAATATCTTTGATCTGAAAAATGAAATGAAATAAAGCACTGCCAAAATAGCTCTAAAAGAAGTCAAAGCATTACATGTTATGCTATGCGATGCGATGAAAAGCAACAGTAAACAAAGTGTTCCGTAAACATTTTCATTCATTTTACAGCTCCATTGGTGGGTCACTATTCAACCATTTCATTCCTGAAAAAAAAAAGATTGGCTGTGTACGAATCTGTCACGATCACCAGCAATCCAGAGTCCAGACTTGCAGATCCCTGGTAAATATACACCATCGCCTACACTACAATTCTGTCACTTTATGAACTACATATCCCGTCAATCACAGATGATTACACACACACAGCTGGGAATTGATCAAAGTCTGATTACACAGACTATATACACTGCTCACATTCCCACACACTTTGTTTTGTCTGTAAGCATTACAAAGCATTTTGCCCATCTGTCTTGCCATGACTTTGACCCGTTGTGTTGCTTATTGTTCTTATTGCTTCTTTGCTGCCTATCCTGAGCTTTTGCCTGTTTTTGACAATGCTTTTTTGGATTTCCCTTATGCACCTGTTTTTGACCATTACCTGCATGATTTTTCTTTAAAGACTCCACACTTAGCTATTGCTTGATATAAATTTGCAGATTTGGCATCCTGTCAAACCCTGAGCTAAGAGATACTTGAGCCCAGGGCTCCCGTCTGGTCATGTAGCATGACTTGGGGTCCGAGATCAGGTAGGCTCGATCAATCATATCACATGCTCCTTTCGAAATTCGTTTATAAAACTTTATTTAATAAACTGCATGTGGATCGGCACGTCTGTTGTCCAGCGTCCACTCCGTAACAGAATTGGATGATTGAATGATTGTCATGAATGATTATTCATTCATAAAAAAGAAGCCTGATTTGTTGCTGGATAAATTAGTCTTGTAAACGAAGTTGAGTGAGTGATTCAATAATTCAACAAAAATTCAGGCCTGCATCCAAAATAAGACACCTCACTTCTAAAACAATATGAAAAACAGCACTATGTCTACATTTACAATATTCCAATGACATCTCACGGCATTTCAGAAATTTTTTGATTTAGTGGCTAGTTCGCATTAAATTGTACAATCTAATTGGTACGATTTGGTACGATTTGCTTATCCCCCAATGACTGAACTCATATGACTGAACTCCCCACTAAACTGACAAAACATAAACTAGTTACGTTTCCTCATGAGATCAGGCCATATTTATAAAAGAGTAGGCAACAAAAATTACTTAAGCTACTGTTTTTAAGGAGCCTTTGAACACATTGATACATTGTTTAAATTGTTTTCTAATCTCATCATAGAAGGTACAGTAAGTGCAAAAAATCTTGAGAGGGGTCTGGCTGCAGACTCGGTGAAGTGCAATCTGAGCTGCATGCAATGCTTTCTAATGGGTTCACCCAACCCTACTCCTCACAGTGACATCACTAGCTCCTTTAAGTGCATCGTGTCTGGCAATGCAGTATCTCTGAGAAATGCAATCTCAGCTTGTATCATAAAGGCTGCAACCATTGAAAAATCTCTAGAAACTATATAAAAGCCTATTTAGAGCCCAAGGTATTGGCCCTAAAATGGAAAGGTCTAATTTTTCTTTATTTGGAAAGGTTGTGAATATTAATGAGCTCTGCTCTCACGGTGCTCTTGGCTCATTTCTCTAATTCTCACACAGCATGATGTACTCAGACATACATATGAGCAAAATAATCATACTTCATTTGTCAAAAAAATATTTGAACAAACTGAATAGATGTCTTGTCAAATGACAATCATTTCAACTGAAATGGAGAAGAGGTTCATTTTAGGAAGACGTGAGCTACCTGTCGAACTGCTTCTGAGTTGTGTTGTGGATGAAATACAGGCTAGTTTATCAATGCATAAACATGATTTAACCCTTATATTAAGCAATGGGGATGGTGGCCTCATTTCAAACATCCATTGCAATATGCATGTTTAACTAATTTAACAGTTAAACAGACATTATGCCTATTTGAGAAAGCATTGATTAAATGTATGATCCGTTTTTCCTGAATTTTCCACTCTGCCGATGAGCTGTGATGAGAGGATATACCTGACAACTATATAATGCCAGTCTCATTTTCAAAATAACAGTCCCACATACATAAGAAATATAACAAGCAGTGTTCAACTCTGAAAATAAAGGGGAAAATATAATCTGTTGTAATCACAGTAGGAAATAGTATGGTCAATCAAATGCTGCTGGGGCAGGCATATTAATGATTCTATTTGGAACGTCACAGCCAGTGTTTTTTTCAAATTGGCCTGTTTTCACTCTCAATGGATTTATATGAGAATGAGGAAACAATGGCTCCTTAGGTTCACGTATTCCATTACAATGTACTGAACTCTTAATTTACATCTATACATATTTCCACATTTTTATTCAGACTTCAGACTTTTATTCTACCTTTAAGAGATTCCTAATAATGCCACGAGAGATATCATTACGTTAATTATGATAAATGTAGGTTTCTGCTGATAAGACTGGAATTTTATTTCCTTTTGGGAGCAATAACTATGCCACGGAGTAGAACATGTTTCTGGATTAACATTTATGCTGATCCTGGAACAACATTTCAATCGGCCAATCAGAATAAAGGTGTACTTTTACCATTTAGGTTAAGTTTAGGCTTACGGTTAGGTTTATGGCTTTCTAAATGATTGTTATCCAATTATTATTCCCCTCTGATATTGGGAATAATTTACAGCTATGGTTGGGTTTAGGGGTAATAGGTATGACTTACATTTTGGAACAAAAATGCTGTTCCAGGATCAACATAGATGTTAATCCAGGATCTCATCGTACTTGGCAAAATCATGACGCAAACAATAACTCCATATATTGTGCACTTAAAATATTTGCAAGTTTTCAGAAATTTTACATTCACAAACAGCTGCACACTAAGTGAATCAAAACATGGACACTTAAAAGACTGGACCCATAAAGGAACTTGTAACCTACCCAGCAAGCATTTTTTGTTTTTAAAAAAGTCTAATAGACGTCTAAACATAGTCGTCTTTGTTAAAACAAGGCTAAATTTGGGCTGTCAGTGAAAATCTAATAGATGTCAAAGAATAGGCCAAAACTAGACTAGTCATCAAATAAACATAAATGACTGACTACACATATAAAGTCTGTCTAATCTGTCTGTTTTGGGCTATTCTTTAAATTTTTACTGACAGCCCAAGTTTAGCCTTGTTTTAGCCAAGCTGTCTACGTTTAGATGTCTATTAAACACAAAATTATTTGTTGGGTACTGGCATATTGAGGTTATTTGAAGAAAGATTTACTGAAAAAAGGTGTGCTCATGCCATACCCTAAATACGAAATTCAGACTAGTAAAAAGCAATCGTCAAACTTAGATATTTGAGAGCTTCATTTAGTGAGTCTGAAGACGTGTGTTAGGGTTAAGTAATTTAGTAAACTCCAATTTTTTGTAATGGCAGTACGGTGTGAATGGAGCTAAAGACTGGACAGAATGTTTGGCAGAGGAACTGACAGAGGAAAAGAATTCTTTGGAATGTCACTGAACCAATAAAACTCTACAAAACCCTCCAGTCACAGATTAACAGAGGGATTTTGACATAACAGTCCTTAACGTAATGAAGAAAATGAGAAGACCGCCAATCGCTGAGATGATAATGATGCTGCTGTGTGTTTTAATGTGACTCTTGAGAGCGACTCTGACCTGCTGACACACACTCAGCTGTGAACACACCGCTGCACAGTCACTTCCTCTTCAGCGACTCTGTGTAGTAGTTCTAATTGTGGACTAATGGTCTAAAAAGAACATGACACAGAGACATCCAGTCCTGGAAATGAGACAGGAAAAGGGCCTGAGAAGAGGAAACAGACAGTTGGGCCGATCAGCGCGTAATGAGATAATCAAACTATTGTCTTTTTCATCGTGTTATCTGGCATTTCAGATTGCGTGGCCTGACGTAGCGCTACGCTGCTCTGGGATCAGTGATGTGGGAAATGCATTAACCCTGCGCTCTCTGGCCGAGTGAGAGGAGCAGTCCCATGGGACAGTGGCGCTGGCTTCTGCCAATGTTATTTCCCGGACAGATTGCACACTTATTGCATTTTGACCTGTTTGGCAGGCCAGTATTGATTTTTGAAGCATTACAGCAATATGAGGATGAAAGCGTTTCTCTGAGGGAAGGCTGCAATAAGCTTGTTTGCTACCTCTTCTCACTTCTGGCTTTGTTGTTTTTGTGTGTTCGCCGCTAGTCGATAAAATAAATTCTACCAAAGATTCGGAAATATCACCCAGCACGTGGCTTCCTCTTTGGAACGTTAATCAAATAAGGAACGATCTCATTTCCATAAGACATCGCATCTCTGCTCTGTGTTGTTCGTGGGCTGTAACCTGTTGCTTGTTGGAGGAACAAGTCAAGCACGCTTTACCTCAGCGCCTTTCCCATCATCCTTCCTTCATTCGTTGTTTCTAACTTTGGATGCTGGCCACAAGATGTACAAATGGTGTCTGTCTCCATGGAGCATTAGATGGTGTTTAGCATGTATTATTGATCGAACTCTCCTAATAACGGTCTCCACTGTCAGAAACCACATGGTAATGTGGGCAAACAAAGTGCTTAGAAAAGATTTCAGACATTATCCTGGCTGTAAATGTCGCTTTGTGAATATTTAGAATGGCCTCTCTTTAGGGTACCAATATATCCATTATACACAACAGCAGAAAACAACAACAAAGCATTAATATTTAATATTAGAAGTATATTTTCATACTGTAACCTACTTCCACTTGAAAAATTCATTTTTCTCATTGTTGTTTTTGTAGTCACCTTTATCAAAATGTTCTTTGTTCTCACACACCAGAGTTACCAACACATGAGATCTATTCTTTTCCTAAATTCTCTTGTTCTGTGCCTACACTGGTTTTCAAAACAGCTTTCCGTGCAATAGCGCCACCAGTCTCACCTGGGCAAGGTTGGGTTCCAGTCCACTTTTAGACTTGCACTAGCAAACTTTCCTTCAATTGTTCCTTCAGGGAAATCCCTCCTGCTATTTTAACTTGCGTTCCACTTTATCCATTGAACGAGAGTCGTTTACATGACATACCCTTGATTTTGACCGATACAAACTGTATTAAATTAAAATTGCCATGGTAAATTCTTAATGTATTAATACTTAAAAATTGTATACATACACATACATACATTTTACAGTGAACTTCTTAAAATAAAAACAATCCCATTTGAAACACAATGTCTTGAGCATTGTCCTCTATCTGTCAAGTAACAGTATTTACATTTTAAGACCTAAAAAATTTTTTTATTTCCAACATTTAACTGAAACATTTAATTTTTTTGTAGCTAACCGTCTCCATCATTCTACCTCTCTTCATAGATGGAGTTATGGGCCAAATCAAAGGTTACCATGGGCCAACTTTGGCACGCTGGCCCTAGTTTGGGCATCTCTGGTTTAAGGCATTCCATTTAAACCCATTCAGATGTTACACCAGTAATGGACACTTATGTGATGTAATCAATGATGTACATCCAAGTGAACAAGATGGAGGGAAGATAGCATGACTGGTATAAAAATTAAACTGGAATGCAGCCAAAATCTATCTGAAGGTCCATTTTATCATAGGTCAATAGGAGGGAAACACACTGGTTGTCAAAAAACCATGTGCTGTGATTGATCACATCTTGGGTGAATAGCTCCACAGGGATCTATTGTTCTGACTCAATATAGTCATCATGTCATGTACATTTGCACCGTTTAATAACCCTCTGTGTAAATTGACACACTCTTTTCACCTTTAAGTGTAAAAATCATGATATGCTTAAAGTGGAATCAAATAATCTTTTGTGAAATTAGAGTTCAAAGCAGCTTGTCAATTTCTTTTTTTTGTGCTGTGGCTTGTAAACAACTTCAATCAATAACATACTAGCAAACTTCTTTACAATTAAGTAAATGTTTAAAAGAACTGATTTATAGTAGAACAATTGTTAGGTAGTCCTTTTTAATACAAAACTGAGAGTGTATTTAATATGCAATAATGTAAAGCTGCTTTTATTACAGTAATCAATGTGTACAAACACTGATTGGAGTTTGAATTGCAGAGCTGCTGTCATTTCTTTGCATATTTACACTATATTGTTCTTGAGAGCAAAGTAAAGGATTTTCATTTAAATACCAGTCTCATTAATGGTGCAATCCTGCTCAAGTATTTCAAACTACTTTTTACTCTTCCAAATGAACTTCACAGTGGGTTCATGGAAGCCTTAAAGCTGCACCTGAGCTTAGCCTACACCTGATCTTCTGCCTGACCAGAATGCATCCCAGTCCTCCAAGGCCTTGCACATGCTTCTCACTCAAAGCTCGATTCATCTGCACACATTTACTTAGATATTTGATTAAACAGACAGATGGCGGGGTGGTATTTGAGTATGAAGGATTGCAGCTTCTTTCAAAGACTTCCACTTAATTGCAGCAAAAGAGGAGAGCAAAGTCACGTCATGCTGGCGCTCAAGGTTATCCCTTTATCCAACTTCTGAAAGCACCACACAAAAGTTGATTTCATTAATTCTGTTTTTGACACCCGAGTCAAGTCTTTTGAAAACATGAGGAATGTTCGAACAGGTCAGCTCAATGCGTTCAAGCAATCTAGCTGAATCATAGCTAATGAAATCAAAGCTATTTATTTCAGCAGGATACATATAAGGTAACGAATGCCTTCAGAGAAGAAAGTGCTAAAGACATGGAGGAGTGACAACTGCGAGTGCTGTGAAAGCGCGTGGGAGGCTTAAAACAATTGATGATGGATTTGTGAAGTTCACCGAACTGGAACATTTGAAATATAATCATTTGAATAATCAACAAAACACATTTCCTGGACGTCATTCTTGAAAAGACCCTCAAGAGATGGGGATAACATATAAGAAGAGAACTGTCAAGACTATGATGACGTAGACCTCACGACACACGCGAGATGACGTTCACACACTACATCCGACAGCAGAAGATTAATTGAATGTAAGTCGTGACCCATTTCAGACATGTAGGTGGAGCAAAAGACTTGAAAAATAACAACATTACATTAAACAAATGATTCATTATCCTTGTGCAAATGCTTCCGGTGCAATTCATTATCTCCATTCTCCATCATTTTGGCTCAACCTGAGTAGATGCCGGTGCCCTTTGCATGTCTAGTTCTAGTCAGAAAGTCTTATAAATTCAGCTCATCTGTGCTATTTGTTCAGTTGCTGACAGGGACCTTCCCGCCCCAATGTAATCTCACCTCATTAACATTTTAGGTGACAGGGCCGCCATGGCCCTTATCAAGAATTCATGAGTAAGGCTTATGGCCATATTAACATTTTAGAGCCAATAAATTACAATCATCTGTATGTCTGTTTGGCTGGTGTGAGGGAGAGAATGATGAAGAAACTCTTTCTTAGTTCTCCAAAGCAGTGTGTGTGTGTTTCTGTGTGCTTTTCTTACATTATATATAAAGACCAAATACCCACACAATAATATAGCAATACCAGTACATTTAGACTTTGCGGGGACATGTATTTGGTCCCCATAAGAAAAATGTCCCATAAATCAGACAGAATCATGTATTTTGAAAAAGTAAACAATGCAGATTGTTTTCTGTGAGGGGTAGGGTTTGGGTAGAGAAATCGAATATAAAGTTCGAAAAGTATAAAAATCACTACCTCAATGAAAAGTCCAAATAAATATATGTACAAGTATGTGTGTGTGAGTGTACATACAATCACATTTCAAATTTGGAAAAGTCTTCTCAAGCGATTAGGCTACATTACTTCCTCCGAGAGACCAGAAAGGTTACCTGGAGTGTACTGCTAATTAGATTCAACTTAGCACATCCAGGCAGCTTTTTCTGCTTAAAAAACACCGCATTTTATCCTAATTAAAGTAGCTAGATGAATCCCTCACGCTCCACAAAGACAGAGCAAAACCCCAAAGAACACGGAGCTGCTTTCTGGCCTTTGTTCGCATGGAGGGAGACGCTATCCATTACCTAGCCATAAACAGCATGAGAGTCTCCGTCTCAGCGCCTCCCGTTGACACCCGCCTGCCTGAGAGGAGGCGTAGTGCTGTGAGGAGGATTTTCACACAAACAACAGAGACTAAAGACAAAGAGGGCGCGGAACAAAAAAACACGTCGAGGTGACGGTGTGGGCACAGGCTGGTGCCGCAGAAGTGTGCGAGCTCGGTCGGTCTGTGGGCCAATCTGTGGCGCCGAGTGCTGGCAGGGATGGAGCAGCCGCGCGCGGTGACTCACCTTCTCTGTCAGGACAGCGGCATTGTGCTGCGGTGAGTGTGTGTGGAGCAGTGATCACACCCGCCAATTACACCGAGCTCAGCTCACTTTCTTCAGCGTGACATACACTGTCTGCAGCTGCACGCGGGCCAGAGGTGCTTCACTCGCTGCCATCCGCTCCTGTACAACCTGATCGCACACAAATTGGACAGTCGCCCTCAAATAGAAGCGTTTTGTTCCAGTGGGACGAACACAGCTTAGTCACACGTGGAAGCCTTTTATAATCCATCATAAGCGTCAGTTTGGCCAGATATATATTGCTGCATTGAAGTTATTTTTATTATATTAATATTTTATGAAAGAGGTGGCAGAGTAAACAACCTGAGATGACATCTTGAATTAAACACCTGACGAGTTAGCCAGTTACTGAGCTGTCAAATGCTACACCTAATGTCTACTTGTTTTTTAAGCTATCTATATTTATTAACCCTCAAAAGAAAACATGTGCAGATGAAAAATGAGCCTCTGGCAGTTTTAGTTGCCTGTGGGCCCTACTGAGTTCTGAAGGCTAAAGAGAATGCAAAGCATTTCAGATTTATCATGGCTCCAAACATTTAATCCAAAATGAAACATTGACAATGGGCTATATGCACAGCTAGTGTTTTTCAGCCATGATGAACTTCTGGTGAGAGCTTTATATAACTATTTTCAATTTCATAAGGTTCGTTTGGCAGCATCAATGTTGTAATGTAATACAAATAAAATCAGTAAAATAGATTTCAGCATCCATTTGGATGTTAAAGTGTAAAAAGAGACGAAAGACAGTTTAAACACAGGTGCCGCCATTAGCAGCAGGCTAGCGCAAAAATTCCATTGAAAATACTGGTGTAAAATGAATTCCCATAGTTTAAAGACATTGCACGGAAAAATATAATTTAATGCAGTGCTTCTTGTTTGGTCTGATACCCACTTTATATCGTATCTCATCCAGGTAGTGAAGATCACTGTTTTTTAAAAGAAATCAGATTTTAAACGCAGCAATTTTGTATGGGATGACAATTAGCCGGAAGCCCTGAGGCTGGCTGACTAAAAATTAATAGTCCACATGCATATAGCCCATTGGCATAAACTATTTTGTGTAAAAAGTATGTATGTTTAGGTTATGTGAATTTAATATGATATTATATTAAATATATATATATATATATATATATATATATATATATATATATATATATATATATATATATATATATATATATATATATATATATATATATATATATTTGATATAATGATAGGCCTAAACCTTGTTGAATATAAAACTTGTTGCCTGTAAATTACACTGTTACTTAATAAAAATGAAATGATGAAAATGTTTAGTGCATAACACAATCTAGATTATTTAAGATGTATTAAGATATATTCTAACCATTAGATTGCTTTTTAACTAACTTGCTTATTTATTTATTGTTAAAATTCACCCTATATATCCAGAAGCTCAAACCACATTAATCTATACATCTTTTTTCAGGATAAAGAATAATACCTCATTCCTTCATGTGAATACCTGCAATCTGATTCTGAGCATTTCAAAATTCTACCTACTAACAGTTGTGATCAATGAAAACCTCTCAAGTCACTGACAAATGAGCTAAAATTGTCACATGTATTTTATTTTAAGATGTGTTTGTTTTTCAGATGGATGATGTAAAAATCATATAACCTATTGGCATTTGTTTATTTAACAAAAAGGTTCTGGAGGAGGTCTGTAGCATCAAACATGCATTGTTGAGTGGATTTCTGATACGCAATATAAGAGACGCAACAGCTTGATTTCGTAAGCCTAGACGCTCCACGCTGAGTGTTTTATGACGTTGTAAATTGAATGTTTCATGGGTGTCCACTGCCCTCTGCTGGAGCATAAACACACAACAACAAAAACCAACAAGAATGCCACATCTCGACGAATAACTGTGATTTGTTGTGTTTGTTTAATCCCATTTTGTGGTAATTACCTCATTAACATTCACTCAGAACAGACTAATTAATTGCATCTTCAGTGATTTAATCATGTATATTGGTTGAGTTTGTCATCTCCTTTCACCGTGCCTACTTGATTTGACAGTGAAATACTTGATTTTCTTTTTCAGGAGTGTGATGCATCTTCAATACACAATGCCAGTCAGTCAGTTCATGAGTAGGCTACCTTATGCAACTGTTTGAGGCTCTGAAGTTAGTTTTAGAAAATGAGTCAGCCTGTTCAACTGCTGTATTTATACTCACTTTACATGTTCATCTAACTAGTTGACTATTGTTTTAGTTATTACGACAAAGAAAATCCTCTTATCGCACACATCTCTCATGTCTCGCATCATGTACTCAAACTTAGCACACACCCTCACACTGCTCCATGAGGTCATGAAAAGTTATGTTTTTCAGTGTTAGTGCTTAAGTCATAAAGAAATTAAAATAAACATTCTCCACCCAAGACCATCCTCTGTGTGTGATTCTGTGCGTATCTCTCTGTGTGTGTGTGTGTGTTTTTCATCTATCTATCTATCTATCTATCTATCTATCTATCTATCTATCTATCTATCTATCTATCTATCTATCTATCTATCTATCTATCTATCTATCTATCTATCTATCTATCTATCTATCTATCTATCTATCTATCTATCTATCTATCTATCTATCTGGTTGTCCACCCATCCATCTATCTATCAATCTGGTTGTCCGTCCATCCATCCATCCATCCAGCCATCCATCCATCTTTATGGTTGTCTGTCCATCTATTCATCCATCTATCTGGTTGTCCATCCATCCGTCTGTCCGTCCATCCAACCAACCCACCCACCCACATGTCTATCTATCTATCTATCTATCTATCTATCTATCTATCTATCTATCTATCTATCTATCTATCTATCTATCTATCTATCTATCTATCTATCTATCTATCTATCTATCTATCTATCTATCTATCTATCTATCTATCTGGTTGTCCATCCATCCATCAATCTGGTTGTTCGTCCATCCATCCATCCATCCATCCATCTTTCTGGTTGTCTGTCCATCTATTCATCCATCTATCTGGTTGTCCATCCATCCGTCTGTCCGTCCATCCAACCAACCCACCCACCCACATGTCTATCTATCTATCTATCTATCTATCTATCTATCTATCTATCTATCTATCTATCTATCTATCTATCTATCTATCTATCTATCTATCTATCTATCTATCTATCTATCTATCTATCTATCTATCTATCTATCTATCTATCTATCTATCTGGTTGTCCATCCATCCATCAATCTGGTTGTTCGTCCATCCATCCATCCATCCATCCATCTTTCTGGTTGTCTGTCCATCTATTCATCCATCTATCTGGTTGTCCATCCATCCGTCTGTCCGTCCATCCAACCAACCCACCACCCACCTGTTCATCTATCTATCCATCCATCCATCCATCCATCCATCCATCCATCCATCCATCCATCCATCCATCCATCTATCTATCTATCTATCTATCTATCTATCTATCTATCTATCTATCTGGTTGTCCACCCATCCATCTATCTATCAATCTGGTTGTCCGTCCATCCATCCATCCATCCAGCCATCCATCCATCTTTCTGGTTGTCTGTCCATCTATTCATCCATCTATCTGGTTGTCCATCCATCCGTCTGTCCGTCCATCCAACCAACCCACCACCCACCTGTTCATCTATCTATCCATCCATCCATCCATCCATCCATCCATCCATCCATCCATCCATCTATCTATCTATCTATCTATCTATCTATCTATCTGGTTGTCCACCCATCCATCTATCTATCAATCTGGTTGTCCGTCCATCCATCCATCCATCCAGCCATCCATCCATCTTTATGGTTGTCTGTCCATCTATTCATCCATCTATCTGGTTGTCCATCCATCCGTCTGTCCGTCCATCCAACCAACCCACCCACCCACATGTTCATCTATCTATCTATCTATCTATCTATCTATCTATCTATCTATCTATCTATCTATCTATCTATCTATCTATCTATCTATCTATCTATCTATCTATCTATCTATCTATCTATCTATCTATCTATCTGGTTGTCCATCCATCCATCAATCTGGTTGTTCGTCCATCCATCCATCCATCCATCCATCTTTCTGGTTGTCTGTCCATCTATTCATCCATCTATCTGGTTGTCCATCCATCCGTCTGTCCGTCCATCCAACCAACCCACCACCCACCTGTTCATCTATCTATCTATCTATCCATCCATCCATCCATCCATCCATCCATCCATCCATCCATCCATCCATCCATCCATCTATCTATCTATCTATCTATCTATCTATCTATCTATCTATCTATCTATCTATCTATCTATCTATCTATCTATCTATCTATGATATTGCTTTAAAATGAGTTGATCGTCGTTTTATTTTTAATCTTTGATGCAGACAAATAGATGATTATTATTAGACTGTTATAAAACACAAACTGCACTGAGATTGCTTATGTATAATGTATTGTCCCCATTGTGTAAACAAATGGAACGGAAGGCATTTCTTTTGATTTATTCGATGTGTTTGACTAGCCAGCGTGAACACCAAGTAATAGTTTCCTGTAACAGAGATAAAAGCAGATGTTTCCAATTGGGCTCAGAACTTGCGTTCATTTAAAACACGCTTGGTGGGTTGTGCTGGGGCGCTATTGTTTTTTTGATGACTTCCCCTACCCCCATCTACCCCCTTCTTTCGGATAGGCGGCGAATTGAACCCCTGCAGACTAGAGTCCACCTTCAGTTTTTTGGACTTCGTCGAATTTAGTCAAACTTTGCAGTGAGCTCTCTTTATTCTCTGGCCTCCAGAGGTTGAAACACTGCTCAACTCTCCTCGCGCTGACACTGTTCAGCTATTCGTTTTGTTTTAGAGAATGAATTACCAGACCCAATTCTTTGGAGCAAAGTTATTAGTTTTATTCATCATAAGCTTTTCTCTCACTCAAGGATACCCGTCAAGTCTGTTCCAGGGCAATGCGTATTCAGGAGCCGTTCACAGGCATCGAAACAAGTGAGTAGCTAAAGTAATTATTTGAAAGTTTACAACAAATCTGCGAGCACACAAATGACAAGTTATTTAACTCAAAGCAATCTCCCGGAATGACATTTTAATGCTATTATATTGTTCCCATGTTGTTTAATCGCTAAAGCAACAAGTAACAAGAGGTCAATCGATTTATTTATTGAACTTTCTTCTCCACCGTGGGCGAATATATCAATGGTTGTTTTCACAGTTGTAAACGAATTTGCTTTCATTAAAAAAGAAGATAATAAAACAAACTACTTGCTGTCAGAAGTCAGTGATAAAAACGTGGTTTGGAATATTTGTTAGACTTTTTGCAACCATAAAAAAGCATTATATTCTTATGCTGTTTTAGATATTTCTGTTTTAATATACATATTTAGTTATGCTTATTGCACTGGCGCGACAACCACAGATATTCTGTTTCTTCTTTTGTGATTTGTACAGAAACTGGTGCGCTTTTATCGTCCAAAAGAATGTGAGCTGCGCGGTTCAAGGCAGCGTGGAGAGTCACGTTGAACCTGAAGCCGCGCGCTGTCCTGAGCACCAGCCTGACTGTGAGCCACAAATGATGTAAGTCCTCGAGAGACCGGGAGTGGCGTGTGGTGGAAACACGATGTTGTTAGTAGTTCTCATGGTCTGCATGCACTCAAAGACACTAGACTGACCAATCCCATGATTCACGTTAACTAGACATGTTTCACATCAACAGGAGTGTCAGCACACAACAATAATTAATTGTGACTATCATTAACATAATAGCTTAAACTGCCTGCTCTACCAACTGGCTGACCATATTTTGAATAATGACTGTTAAAGAATGACTTTAAATAAAATGTTTTAAATAATGGTTTACACACACAGCATTGTTGGTTTGCAAAAACAATCAAAGAAACATAATCCTGTTGCGCTACTACACTTGATTTTGGTTTTATTGTAAACAAAAAAAAAAGGAAGCATGTTAAATGAGAATCTGAAATGGCATACTTCAAAAAATAAAGATGATTTAGTATTCAAAAATGTTTTGTTTTGATTATGTTTTTAAATAAACTGGTCTTACACTTCATATTTTTTCAGATTTTCATAGTATATGTATACATTCCGTTACTTTTACCAAAAACCGACATATCAGCCATTTGGTAAAAGCTGATATTTTAGAAATTATGGTATGTGTTAAAAATGCATTGAGTGTGTTAACTAGCAACATTAGGAGTTAAGAAATGCAATCCAAACATTTTTTTTTCTTGGTGGGGAAGGTGTAATGGGTTAATATTTTGAAACTAACATTTGGATTGTTTGGTAAAGATATTTGCCATGCAATTGTAAACACCAAATATGACTAGTCACTCAGATCATGTTTTGCAGTTAAAAAGTACATCTGATAGAGTGTATAAAGACAGGTGTTTAACAGGTACATTAAAAGATTCATCCTTGTCCAGTTCTCTCTGCAAAGTTAGAATCAATTCAAATGTCTTTACTCATTTAAAACAGAATTGCAACTTTTTATCTCCTCCTCACACAAGCACTCATCAACATGGCATCTGTTGTTTTTTGTCATCTTCAGTAGTATGCTGTTATTTTTTTATTGTGCAACAAGAGTTCACACCTTATGTAATAGAGCAAAAAAGTTCATGTGCAAGCTGCACGTCCATTGAGCATGTTGTTACAAAAAATGTCACCAGATGCACAGTCCGTACGGTTCTGTTGACGATTTAAGGTGATTTCACTCTAGCACTTTTGGTCTGCATCCAGGTTAATTTGATGTCAAATCACGGTACGTTTAGCTAGTGTGAACATGTCTTCTAAACTCGGGTGCACACCCGTGAACTGTACCCAAGTCCGCCTGAAAGAGGTGGTCTGGAGTACGGTTCATGCAAACTCTGATATGGTTCACTTTTGATATGAATGCAATCGTACCACATAACAGAAGTGAACCGCCAACTGTACAACTTTAGTTTTCATTATGTTCATTTGTGTGTGTATGTCTGTGTATCACCTAATCTTTGTACCTTGGCGATGTTCTGAATGCTTTTAATGTTTTTTTGTGACAATTCACTATCTGTATTGTGGTTTTGGAAACAAGACAATTGAACCAAGTGTGAAAGCACCCTTAGTGTCACATGAATTGTATGCTTTTAGCTTTAGACACTGCTCAAAACTACATAGTGAGCACAGCGATCAAATAAATGAAGCTTATTCTGCAGTTGAATACAAAAAAGTACAATAGTTTATTTTTTCAATCAGTTCTTTTCTTTTCAGAAGTGCATTTTCAAGTCATGCTATTGCAAAAGTTATTTACTCACGATGGGGTATATGCACAGATAGTGTTTTTCAGTCAATAATAAACTTCTGGTGACAGCTTAATATGACTTTTAAATTCCATAAGGTTCTTTTTACAGCATGAATGTTGTAATGTAATTACAATACATTCAGTTAAATAGACCTAAGCATTCATTTATTTGTGCAAGCATAAAGCGAGATGAAAGACAGTGTAACCGCTAGTGCCGTCAGTACCAGCAGGTTAGTGCAGAAACTCCATTGAAAATACTGGAGTAAAATAAACTGTCATATTTAAAGACAAGGCGAGGGAAAATGGAATTTAATGCAGTGCCTCTTGTCCGGTCTGAGACCCACTTTATATCGTATATCTATCAGGCAGTGAAGATCACTGATTTTTATAGAAATCAAATGTGCCAATTTTATAATGGAAAGACAGTTCACCGGAAGTGCTGAGGCTAGCTGGCTGAAATTAAAAGTCCTCGTTCATATACCCTAATTAAGAATTTTCCAACAATTCTGACTTTTTTCTTTTTTCTTAGATATGTGACTATATAACACAAGTCTAGTCAAGATTTTTCACTTTTGTAAATGTGAGGACATATGGTGGAACGAAATGTAATGTTTCGCAGAAGCATAGTGCTGCATGCTAATAATTAAAAAAAATATAAACCTATGTGTTCTCTGAGTATGGCTCCAAAGACCTTCTAGAACAGTGTATATGTGTGAGTGGAAAGGAATGACAGAGATTCCCCACCCTGCCTGTACAGCTTTCTGTAATCACTTGGGATTTTCCAAAGCACCTCTTTATTCCTCAAGAAATCACTTAGACTCCAACTACTCACATACTCTGGTCTGGACTGACTAAAAAACAAGTGCAGCCATACAAACTCTCAGTGCTGAACATCAGCCATCTTGGAACTAACTCTTGTAGTGTTTTTAGTTTTTTAAATACCTTTTATTGATTTCGATTTTCCAGATTGTGCTGATTCTGTGGCAGTGCCAAGAGTGAAGTGCAAGATGTACTCAAGCTGTTCCCTGTAGTTTGCTGACTAATTTTCTGTTTCAGATCTCACTTTCAGAAGGGCAGTTTCACTTACTATGTAGTAAACATTTAGATTATAAGTCACTAAAGACATTCATTAACTCAACTGAATGTCCTAGTCTAGAATTGTTATGACAGAATTGTGATGTTTTATAGAAAATGCTACTCAGAGGGTTGTTTGTACTACAGCACTTAGTCACAAGAAATGATGTAAGCTGTTGTTTGCTTTAAAAGCCCATTGGGTCAGACTAGTGCTTGATTGAATATGTGGAGACTGGAAGGCAATACAGAATATACAATAAATTGTACATTAAGATGAAATCTTTTTGACATACGCAGACACTCAGAGCTATATTTTAAGGCAGAGTTGCCAATTTAATACAGTTTATACTTCTGAGATTTATGGTGGATGATTTCATTCTCCTTTATTTAGAAAACCATGTCATGTAAGGAATTCAAGACTGCCATATGTGGCTTTGTTTGACTATTCACTTTTGCACTAGAAGCATTTCACCAAATTCCTTGCTGTCATCTGAAGCAACTGTGACTTTAATCATTTGGCTCAACTTGTGGCATAATAACTAGAATGATTGCCCTTGTAATTGCAACATTATCCATCAGAAGTAACAAGATCAACACCATTAAGTGAAGCTGGGCAGACTAGGCAAGAAGACTCCTCTTATTAATCCCTCTCAGTCTGTGCAAGTTTATACTTGCCTTTACCTTTGCTTTCATCCTGTAATAGGGGCAATACTTCAGGGTCCATTACTCACAGTTCAAAGTCGTAACAATAAGTGGCTTAAGTTTAGTAAATAATAGTTTGATGAAATCAAATTTAAAAGAGATTAAGGAGTCAAGTTGTTTATTCATTGTTTTTGGTTTTTCTCAGTTTACTTCATGTAAAATCATCATAATCAATGTTTTTTTTTCTTCCAGATACCGTACTCGATTTCATCCAACTTATAAGATAGCATACAAGACCGTGACCGAATTAGAATGGCGGTGCTGTCCAGGATATCAAGGTCCAGACTGCAGGGAAGTTAAAGGCTCTCCAAATGTACAAACAGCTTATCCACAATCATACCCACAGTATCCACAGCATGGACAAACTCGAACTGCACAAAGTACGGAATCTTTCACAATGATTGCATGTTGTTTCTGTATGTTCTAATGCATGTATTCATTATGTAGGTTTAAATGATCCTATTAGTGATTTGTTTCTATTTATGCTTTGTCACCACAGGGCCAGAGCGGCGAGAAACAGTACAATATGACATCAGAAGAGGACCTGACAGAACACGAATGTTGGAGGAAGAAGTGCAACGTCTCAGTCAGACAGTTCTGGATCTTCAAGCTGCCATGACAGGTATGGCAGAGAACCTGCGGACAGACTTACAAGAGGACACTAGCAAGATGCTCATTACCCTCCTCAATGACAGGGCTTCACCTGACAGCGCAAGAACTGGAGGCACAGAAGAGAGTGTGGTGCTTCTTGATGGCCACCAGGCTGTGAGAGGCCAAACTCATGGAGAAAGAGAAATGGAAACGGTGATGGCAAGACTCAATGATGTCACAGATGCCCTCAAAACCAAAGACGAAGCTCTAGAGGAATTGCGGGGAACAGTGACAGGACATGACAATCAAATCCGAATGCTTATGGATAGTGCTTCTCAAAGCCTACCAGTTACGGGTGATGCTTCTCAAGATGTAGACGTCCTTCAGGCTTACGTTGATGAGAAATTTGAGAAGCTCAAGAAGGATTTTGTTGTAAATTTGGAAGACGAGATGACCAAACTGAAAACGGCATGTGATGAAAAGATTCAGTCTCTTCAAAAAACATGTGAAGAAGGACAGGAGAACGGCTACGGGAGCCTCACCAATCTAGTGAACAACAAGGAAGCTGAGCTTAGAAAGGAGATCCGTGAGCTCCGATTGGATTTGTCCATGTCTGATGGTCTAGTGCCCACAAACCGCCAAACAACCATTGGAAAAGCTGATGGTGACTACAGTGACTTGAGGAGGGAAATAGTTCGAGTGGCAGAGGCTCATCGTGTACTCAATGCCAGAATGGACAATGAGCTAGAGCATCTATCCTCACTGAAGATGGAAGATGTAATCGGTTCACGTCTGGAGGACCTCGAGGACAGGATGAACGTCACTGAGAGGAACGCAGAGACTTATTGTTTCTATGTGGAGGAAAAACTTACCAAGGACATAATGAATGAAGTAGCTATGCTACGTCAACTTCTGGATCAGAAACTGGATGGTATTCAGGACCAGTTCACTTCCATATTGATTGAAATGAACAATAATTCCTTCCCTGTGATGTCGAGCAATTCGGTTGATGTACTTCAAACTCAGGTTACTGCAAACAAGTTCCTTATACAGGGGTTGGAGGACAAATTTAGTAAAATTGGGCAAATGTGTTCTACCGACTGCAAAATTAATCAACACTCTCATTCCAAAAAGCTTGAAGGTCTAGAAAGTGTTGTGAAGGATGTGACACTCTGCAGAAATGATCTGGATGTTTTGCGTTCTGATTTTGTAAACAGCATAGCAAAGATCCATGCATTAGAGGATAATATTAGGATGTCACCTGAGAAACAATTCATTAATGCCCATATGCAGGATACCCGCAAAAAACTTCATGCTTTGAGTGACAATGTAATTGGCTTGTCTGGGGCTATAACAGGGTTGGGAAACACGGTTAGCAAATTTAGCCAAGACCTTCACACTTTGAATTCCACTTGTTGCCAGACAGGGCAGGTTGGCAATCCATCTCTTCAGTCAGAAACTGCCAGACCAAGCCACAACCAGATTGCGGAGCTAAAAGACAAACTGGATGCACTGAATGTCCGAGTGACCACAGAGTTGAGCATGTGTAAAGTCAACACAACTGGAGTAGCTGAGGGTGTCTCTGCGGTGGATGACAGGGTGAAGGCTCTGGAGAAGTTCTGTGGAAGGCTTGACGGTGGAGCAAGCAATATCCAGGACCTTTCAGGGGAATTGGAGAGGAAGGTGGCACAACTGAATAACACCCTGGGAAGTCATTCAGGAGAGATCACAACTCTTCAGAACTCCCTTCTGAATTTTCACAGCCAGCTAGCAGGATTGGCTAAACAGATTCATAAGGACCATACGAGTAAAGAACAAGGTAAGCTTTCAGAAGTTAATGGCAAAATGAGAAAACCGCAGATGCCCACATTTAGCCAGTTACAGAAAATGGAAAGTAGCTCTCCTAAAAGTCTGTCTTTGTTTTTGCTTTCCAACGTGCAACTTCCGATTTTTGTGATCTCATCTTTAGGCATTTGTTACCAAATGTGGTGTTCCCATTAATCTGGAGTCAATGGAATGCTATGTATTGAAGTGCAACCTTTCTCCATGCTGAACCAATAAAGGGATACATATAGTATACAATAGCCTGTATGCCTCCCAGCTCTAGAGAGGCAGGGGGCCAGCAAGGGTTTCCTGTGCCCTTTTAATGTGCCTGTAATATGTCAAAACAACAGTTAGGTGCTTTGGAAAGTATCCCTTTGCCTTTTTTTTCACAAATCCAAAACTTGATCAGTTGTAGTTTTAGTTACCTTTCTTCAAAGCTCAGATAATTTATTATCTGAAATGCGAAAATGTTTACTTCACTCTTGATCTGTACATTTCATATGTATACATTGAAAATTACAGTATACATCAATTACAGTTGAAGCCAGAATTATTAACCCCCTGTTTATTTTTCCCCCAATTTCTGTAAATAGGCAAGTTATTGTATAATGATGGTTTGTTCTGTAGACAGTCGAAATAAATGTAGCTTAAAGGGGCTAATAATTTTGACCTTAAACTGCTTTTATTCTAGCTGAAATAAAACAAATAAGACTTTCTGCAGAAGAAAAAATATTACCAGACATACTGTGAAAATTTCCTTGCTCTGTTAAACATCATTTGGGAAAGGAAAAAAAATTCAAAGGGGGCTAATCATTCTGACTTCAACTGTGTATGTATATATATATATATATATATATATATATATAGTACAGTATACGTATACATTCAGCACCACCGAAACATTGTTTTTAGTGTTCTTCAGTGGTCTTTAAGAGTGGAGGAGTTGTGTGGTCTTAGATTATCACTGCGTCATGCTCGGTTTTCTCTGCCTGTAACGTTTAGAACTGGCAAGCGAGTTGAGTTGCAGGCAGGTCTGGTACTCATTAAGCTCCAAAGTCAACGTACGGGCCTCAGGAGGTGATGAATTCCCACACCCTTCTGCAGATGTTCAGCTATGAGATGACTGTGATGTCACCAGAGAACACATTCTCTTTAACGTCTATTAAAGGGTGATGTCATCATTCCTGATAAGGGCGGTGGTCTGTCTCTTGCTGAAACAAACTGTTTTTCTGAGATCTGTGGCTAAATAGTTACTGTGCTGATGTGGTCAGTGTCACAAAGATCTGTATGTATTTACGTGTATGGGATTTTAAAAGTAATTTTAATATTTATGCAGTGTTAACACACGATAAATTTTCCCTTTAACCCTAAATAAAAAATAAGTGTAGCGTTAAAGTATTAAAGACTCTAAATCTTATGCAGTTAGAAGTAGTAAAATTCTCTTACAGAGAATAAAGCAACAATGCTACTGAACCTACTGTGCGAGACAGCAATCAGCATGGCCCAATTCCCTAACAGATGAGTCTTATTATCAGTTTCTTTTGAGAATCAAAAGCATACAGCACAACTGCTGTAATCTGACATCCCGCGAATTACTCTTTTTAACAAGGTTTTTTTTTTGTGAATCAAAAGCATAGCCTACAGCACAACCCATGTATTCTGACTCCTGAACGAAAGATTTTTATCACCTGATTCTTTTCATCAGATCAAAGGAATCCAGATCTACCAGTGTAGTCCGACACCTGTATAAATGAGTCTTAGGGCTCCTTTTAGTGCATTAGATGCATACAGCTTAAAGTTATAGTTCACTCAAAAATAAAAACGTCCTCATTATTTACTCGCCCTCATATGGTTTTAAAGCTTTATGGGCTTCTCTGTTTTGTTAAACACAAAGAAGATATTTTGAAAAATGCTGGTTGATTGTACCCATTGACTTACATAGTATTTTCATTATTGAAGTTAATGTGTACCATCAACCAGCTTCTGTGTTTAACAGAACAAAGCAACTCAAATAGGTGAGTAAATGATGACAGAACTATCATTTCTGGGTGAACTATCACTTTAAATGTGAGATTAAATCTGACTTCATTAACACTTTACTTGAAGGGGACGTTCATAAGAAAGCCATGACACTTTTAAAATCATGACATGAGTATGAAGGAGATTTTAAACATGTTCTGTAGTGCTTTGAGTCTGAGATAAGCGCATTACAATTAAAAAGTATCTTTATGTTTGTCAACTGTCAGTAAGTGTCTTTAGTTCCATTGTCTTTTTAAATGCAAAGGTGACCTTGTTTGAGATGTCGACTTGACAAACAAACACATCATAACCTGTCTTTTTCTTTGTCATGACAACTTGAAATTACCAAGACTACATAACTTGTCATAAATCTGTCATCAACATGACTGTCATAAAGTCAATATAATTGTGTCGTGAATGTTTTTCTGGGCGATGCAGTGGCGCAGTAGGTAGTGCTGTTGCCTCACAGCAAGAAAATCGCTGGTTCGAGCCTCGGCTGGGTCAGTTGGTGTTTCTGTGTGGAGTTTGCATGTTCTCCCTGCATTCGTGTGGGTTTCCTCCGGGTGCTCCGGTTTCCCCCACAGTCCAAAGACATGTGGTATAGGTGAATTGGGTAGACTAAATTGTCCGTAGTATATGAGTGTGTGAATAAATGTGTATGTGGTTCCCAGTGATGGGTTGCAGCTGGAAGGGCATCCGCTGCATAAAACAAATGCTGGATAAGTTGGTGGTTCATTCCACTGTGGCGACCCCAGATTAATAAAAGGGACTAAGCCGAAAAGAAAATGAATGAATGAATAAATGAATGTTTTTCTGATCACTTTTTATCAATTCAAAATTTCTCAATAAAAGTGTCATTACTCTCTCGCGTATTTTTATAACAGCGCTATTAATGTTTAATGACATTTAATGACAGCTTTAATTTGTACCACTGTATTAAAAAACATTAATGACACTTTATAACATTAATGACAGATTTAAAGGGACCTATTATGCAAAAATCACCTTTATAAACACAGTTTAAATGAAGTTTTACAAACTAATTTTGAGAGGAGCATGTGATATGATCGCAGCTGGTCTCTCGTCCATAATCAGCAATAATCCAATTCGATTGATCCAAGCCTACAATAAATAGACCGATTTCACCTTACTGCCTTCATTTTGGAAAAAACTCCTCCCTTTACTCCTTTTACCAGGGGGAGCTCTCGAGACCTACTTAATCTCAGACCCCCTTACATGCTAATTGACTAGGCAGGAGCCATGGGTTTAATTATCTCAGAGCTCAGGGTTCTCTCCCGGGACAACATGCCAAACCTGATAATAGCATCAAGCAATATCTTAAGTGTGAACTTTTGAAACACAGTTGTGTCAACAGTGTGTTAATATAGCCAGCCAACTACATAAAAACAGAACAGACTGCAGAGACACTTTGATTGACATTTACCCTTTATACATGTCATCAGAGGAGGGAAGCCCCACCCATTAATGATGAACTCTCTCTCATTACCATAAACAGCCCTGAGTGAGAAGCAGCCATCCGCTATTAGAGATTTCACACTCACTGTAAAAAAAGTTGACTCAACTCAAAATTGTAAGGCAACTTGCTGCAAGCTTTTTTGAGATGACTCAACTTTCAACCCAAGTACTGCACTGGACTTGATTTAAGTTGAGTAAACTCAAAAATGTCCTGAAGCTGGTTGCCTTAAAATTTTAAGTTGAGTCAACTTTTGTTTTTAAAGTGCTGTACCTGTTGAAGATAATGTCAGTTATAATATGAAGAAGTATTATAAATGTTGAGTTTTAGGATACACATAGCGTCTCCTTAGACCACCTAGCTCTAAGCCACTTCTTTTGACATTTTCAGTTTTTCACAGATAACATTTGTTCTGTTTAGATTCTGCTACTATGCAGATGCACAGGCATTTGTAGATTCACTCTCTTTTGTAAAGAGGGCTGGGCACACAATCTCATTCGAATTTAAAGCGACAGTCACCAAAACTACCCAATTTAAATTATGGGCAATTTCAAAGCCATATAAAAAATGATTTGTGGGGTATTTTGAGGTGAAACATCACATACACACATGACAAAGACAGATTTTGATGTATTTGTTTTTCAAGTTGTCATAGCACAGATATCTCAAACAATGTCAACTTTGGATTTAAAATGACAAGCAAATGCTACTTATTGACAATTCTCATAAGCATGCATCGAATCTCATTTATATTCATGGTTTCTCATTTACATTCAAAGGTTTCATGTCTTATGAACACTGCTTCAAGTAAAGTGTTACCACTTATTCTTACGAGAACATGTAAAGGTAAACAAAAAGGTCAATTTAAAAAAGGAAAAAATTAAGTTTTATGTGTAGATTAAGAATAAATACAATACAGCAATATCTATAGGCTGATTATTGGACTGCATTAATGCTATCTCTAAAGCCCTGTGTCCGGCTGCTATTAACATGCATTTCAGTGGTCAGATCATAAGCCGTCAGCCAAAACGCATGACTGTTTTCTCTTAGCATTAATGTGAGCTCAGATGTGTTTCTTGTGTTCGGAATTCATCCCTGTTATTTAGTCACACTCTGCATTACATTCACAGGAATGCTCAGTGCGACACACGAGTACTAATGAATGAAAAAAAAAATGCTGCATGACTTACCAGCAAGAAGGAATGCGTAGGTGGTCTTTTGTGGCTGTTCGAACACATTCAACCACATGATCATATACACTATGAAAGCAATCAGATTGAAGGTATTTTCGACTACCATGGAAGTGGTTGAAAATGGACACTGAAATGAAAAAAAAAACAACAACAAAATCACAATAAATAAACAAAATAAAACTATAAACACGAAAAACCTCTTTCAAATAAAATGATAATTAGCAAAAGCAATGATTATTTTTAGAATTAATAAGCACTGATTCGGAGGTGGAAATATGAGGCTGTATATGATGCTTTTACAGCCAAACACATCAGTCAAGTGCATTACTAAAATAATTACTAAAAGTAAAATGGAAACTATATATATAAAAACTAAATAGAAATGTGTGTAAATAAAAACTTAATTAAACTAACAAAACCATTAATGAAACAAATTAAACTAAACTGAAATTATATCAAGTTTAAAAATTGTATCGAAATAAAGGCTTATTTAAAATTCATTCATTCATTTTCTTGTCGGCTTAGTCCCTTTATTAATCAGGGGGCGCCACAGCGGAATGAACCACCAACTTATCCAGCATGTTTTTATGCAGCGGATGCCCTTCCAGCCGCAACCCATCTCTGGGAAACATCCACGCACACACTCATTCACACACATACACTACGGACAATTTAGCCTACCCAATTCACCTGTACCACATGTCTTTGGACTGTGGGGGAAACCGGAGCACCCGGAGGAAACCCACGCGAACGCAGGAAGAACATGCAAACTCCACACAGAAACGGCAAGTGATACAGCCGAGGCTCGAACCAGCAACTCTCTTGCTGTGAGGCGACACTACTAATTTAAAATTGCCAAACTATAATAATCTTGCTGTCCACTTCTGATCATTCATTTAAGAAAAAAAGACAACAAGATTAGCCAGGTAAATTTATCTTCCTGTGTGGTAATGAAACTGTATTCATTAATTCATTTTCCTTCGGCTTAGTCCCTTTATTTATCAGCGGTCATCACCACAGAGGAAGGCACCGCCAACTTATCCAGCAAATGCACCCAGTGGATGTCCTTCTGCTGCAACCCAGTCCTGGGAATTCATGACATTCAAATTTGCAATTTAACAAAGTGACTTTGATTGAAATTACGATTAGTAGTTTAAAACAATATATTTTATTAAAAATAATAATAAATAGTAATATTATATAATTAGGTCTATAAAATAATACTGGTCTGGCAGTTTTTTGCCGGTTTTTTGTACCATAATTTACAACACCAACCCAAACAATATACTACTTCAAAAAATTGAAAATGTCAAAAAAAATTCTCATTTCAAACTTCTCAACATCAAAAGCTTTTAGAGGAAAGATCATAGTCCCATAATGTAATTTCATAGCTAAATGAAATAATAATAATAATAATAATAAAACTAAATGTATGTTTTTTTTTTACAGTGTAGGACATGATACAGTTAAAACTTTCAAGTCAGAAACACAATAGACCTTATCCCTGAATAGCTTCAGCATTACTCAAACTCTTTGGCTGCAGATCACGCCAGAGACACATTGCACAATACAGGAACGGCCCATCCAGCTGCGTCTCTGTGACAAAGCGACCGACTTCAGTTTCTCCTAATTTACTTTAATGGCTCTTCATTGATTTTTCATTAGTCTTTTTATGATTCAAGGCATTTGTTAAGCCTGGGAATGTTTGAGGGCTGCTTAGAAAACACCCTTAATGTTGATTCACTTTTTCTTTCTGACCATCATTAAGGCGTGCTCAGAAGAAAAAAAAAATCTTGCTTTGGAGACAATGACTTAATTTCATTTCTTGAACCCATCTGGAACCATTTTCATATTCTTTTGAAACACTTGTACGGCAAGTACATTGTTGTTTAGCATCCTCCCAGTACCCCCAAAAATGGATAAGAATAGACTTCCCTTCCTCTCCACACTCTTATCAGCCGTGTCCTCGTTCCTTTCTCTCTCTTCCTGCTGATTGATATCTTTCAGTCAAGATAATGTCAGGGAAGCTCTAGCTGAATGTGTTTATACTATTGTTTTACTTGTGTGAAGATATGAACTGACTTTTAAGGCTGTGTTTACGCCACCCTATTGTAATTGTACATCTAAGCTAAGCAGGATTGGGGTCGGTACTGGAAAGTTTTCTGAGAAAACAGCATTTACACATGGTATTAAGCTGTGTATTGATTTTGGATCACAATCCCATTTAATCTAGTTGTTTTCATTAATCTTGGCTGTCACTTTTATAACTTTTATCATTTTTAAATCACTTTTAAAATCCTGACCCCTTTGAGCAGGTGTACTGTATATGCATGCTTTTTCATTGCTAATGAGCTCTTATTAGTAAGCAATAAATTCAATTAAATATACTTTATTCATTGCGTAAATGAATGTTAAACTATATAACACCTTTTGTTTAATTTTCTGCATAAATCCTAATATAGCATTCATAGTGTTTTAGCATGTATATGTTAAATTATTGTCTACTTTTAACTCATTTAACAAATATTTCAGAACGCATCTTGGTTATAGCCAATAGATGCTGAAACAAACAGCCTGCAGCTCTGAGAACAGATTTTAACACTGAAAGTAATTAGATTCTGAGTATCAGACAGATCAGGCATTTTTATCAGGACTCATTTAGATGACTGAAATTGTTTGTTCCTCTGCGTTAAAAACAATGATTAACTAATTATAATACTAATTCTTTTTGTATATATAGCTATTTTATATATTTAATGTATTTTAATTTTACAATTGTACAAGGTGATTTAAAATGAATACCACAACTTTGAAAATCGAGAACCAATAAGAAAAGAGAACCTGCAAATAAGAAAAGGAGAGCTAAGCTCTTTCTGTGGTCGATTTAAGGAAACTCTAAAGTTTTGAAAAAATTTGTTTAATACTCTTCACATTGATTAATTACCCAAGGTTCTATCGTATTTCTTTGATTAAATACAGATTTTCAAAGTTACAGTATGGTATATTTTTTGATTTACCCTGTATTTTGGTATTTAAACAGCTAATACTAAATATATTGTTTACATCAAGAACTGATGTGTGATTTGTTTGTACAATATTTGGCTGAGAAACTATTTAAAAATTTGAAGGTAAATAAATAATCTAAATACTGAGAAAATCACTTTTAAATTAGCCAAAATTAGATAAGGGGCTTATAACAATACATCAGTTATTCATTGGAAAAGAAATTAATTTCACTCACAACTCCAGGAACAATTTAATATTTCATCTAAAGATATCTATAGGTTCTTCCAGAGAAGATATTACATTACAAACCATAAAAAAAGCTCTAGTCATGCAGGAACCAAATAAAATAGAAGAATACTTTAGAAATATTGCAGCAAAAAGCATTCCAGCTAAATAAAACATGTCTCCACAAAAGATTAGTAACTAAAACTGTATAAAATATAGATGATAGGAACTAGAACTAAATACTATACATGTAAATGTGGATGAGGTCTGGATTGAGTTATGTGAAGGATGTCATAAAGGAATTAATAGTCACTTATGGAAAGAATTTGATTGGAAAGTAAAAATGAGGTACTTTCATACTTCTTTTGTAATTTCTACATATGTACTGTAAAAGGATAGGGATACTGTTGTTTTGTGTTGGAGAAATTGTGGTAAAATAGGAGATCATACCCACATTTTTGGTACTGCTCTAAGATTCAAGAATTTTGGAAAAATCTTAAAAAAGAAATAGATAAGTAGATATTAGACATAGAAATACCAATCAGTCCAGTGTGCTTACTGCCTAAAGAAATGTTTAATAAAGAAACAAGATTTGTACAAGGATATTATTACTAAAGGGACTAAGTCGAAAAGAAAATGAATGAATGAATGAATGAATGAATGAATGAATGAATGAATGAATGAATGAATGATATTATTACTGGTTGCAAAAAATGATAACAATACATTGGACGGAAGAAAATCCTTCAAAGGTGGCTTTGTGGATTCAGTGGATTCAAAGATTTAAACAGGTCTATGTAATGGAAAAAAATAACTGCATGTCTACAAATGAAGATAGATATTTTTCTGAAGAGGTGGAAAAGTATCACAGCATATTTAGATATGCACATTTAGAGGTTAATTAACCTATCACCAACGTAATCTGAGGTAACTACAATGTAACACAATGTAACTTGAGGTACAAACGTATCCCTTGAAAGTATTTATGATGGCATGTACTATTTTTCTTCTTTTATATATCATTATTATTATTATTTTATTTATTTCCTCATCTGTAAGAGGTTAAATAGTTGGGGAAGGAGTTGTTCTTTAAAAAAGTACTGAAAAATCTTAAATAAAGTTTATATAAAATAAAAAGTTTAAATAAAAAAAATAGGTTTTTACTTTTTACAAAAGACAAATTAGCCTAAATGAAGTGCTTAGCAATACACACGACTAATCAAAGTGTAGTTTTTTTTTATTTAATGTAGGACATTTAAAAAAATATATTATTTTACTTATTGTAATGATTTTTGGCATAAAATAAAAATCTTAAATTTAAAAAACATCCAAAAATATCCTTGCAATATTTTCTATGACACAGGGTCACTTATAAACACATAAGTAGCATCTCCTCTGCCTGAATTCTTCACACTTTTTACTTCTTTATTTCGTCTTTAAACCGAACTTACTGATTGATTGTAAATGGCAAAGTTTAAACCCCATTTACCTGTTACGCTTTAACATTACATCCTATAATGTTCATGTCCTATAACGAATTACCTCAGCAGGCAGATAGTAGCTGTTTTTGTATCTGTTTGAACACATTAATCCACATGAGCTTTTAGACTACCAAAACAGAGTGAATCTGTTTTCAGCTACATCTAGAAGTGGACAATCTTAATGTTTTAGACCCCGTTTACACCTGTGTTTGAGATTGTGCACTTGTGATTAGATCAGGAAAAAACATCTGGTACCATACATATCTGGTAACATACCTGGTTTTAACAGAGCCTTGGTTGTTTTTGATAAAGTGGTCATTAGGGGAATTCACCTTGGGGTTTCAGTATTCACCAGTGGTGTTTCATTTTGAGATGCCAGCATGTGATGTTCTTCTTGTGAGTATGTGAGCCGTTCACATAGTCAGATTTGGAATTGTGCACTATCAATGCCTGAACACAGTGCTTACATAACTATGCTGCAGTCAGGGGGTACAGCTGTCATACGGTAGTTGTTGGAGCTCTCAGAAAACTCTGTTTTAGGTTGTAAACAAACTTCTACTAGTCAGGATATCACAATTATGGCAATTCTGATATAGTGTGATTGAACCTTAAATGGTTAATGCATCCAAAAATGAAAATTATGTTCAAATTCCTTCTGAGACCTTCAGATCTTCTTCAGAACACAAATGAAGATATTTTAAATGAAATCTGAGAGTCTGACTTTCAAAGTGCAGAAATGGAACCAAAAACATTATCAGAACATTGCATTTGAATTCAGTGGATCAACTGTAATCATACAAACCTCCAACAAGTTTTGTTGGTGCACAAAAAGGTTCTTGGAGCTTCATAACACTACACCTGAACCACTGAAATCATATTGAATATTTACCTTTCTGGAATTTTCTCAGATTTCATCTCAAATATCTTAATTTGTGTTCCGAAGATTAAAAGGGGGAGGTGGGAAGTTCCAGGGGATTAGAACAACATGAAGGGTGTACTCTCACAAAGCACGGTTGCCTTGATCTGTGCCCATTGCTCCCCTCCCCCCACCACTCTCCGCCTTGGCCCGCACTCACACTGTATTTAACCTTCCGAGCCAGAGTGCGCTTATGTCATCGATGATGAAAAGACAGTTCAATTAGGAAGAGAAGCCCTCTTTATTTGTACAAAAGAGATTATGATGTTCTATATTATTATATATATTTAGTTATATTGTTTTGTATTATTTTAAGTTTTAAAGTAAAATCTTTTGCTGAACAGATCCACCACTTTTGATGCTCATAAATTTTCATAAAAGTCATCGTGCTGCACATATTAGGAGGTTTGCTGAAGGCGCAGCTGTCATGCAGCAAGGGTTTTGCATCTTTAATAATCTATGACAGTTGGCGTTTATTGAAAAGTAAGAATGATTAATAAATGCATATGAACCAGTCCCTTTAATACGACGTCGCATCTTAAGTTTCGCACTTAGGCATGCTTTGCACTCACACTACAAGAATACTACACCAAAGCCCACCTGAACTGCCCTCTGGACCACCTCTTCTAACCATACCAGGGCTGCTCAATCAAATCTCGCTCGGGCGCAGCACAAAGCACTCACACTTGTCAAACAAACCAGGAAATGGGAGTCAAACATGCTCGGGTATAGTTCGGATAGCTTAGTGTGAGTACATCCTATGGACCGGTCTTGACGGTATTCTCACCTAGGTCCAAGTTAAAGTTATTTGTTCAAGAAGGTGATTTGGAATTCCTCAAATTAGATGAGGCCAAGATTGAGAGGTCATAGGTGTCAGAGCTCTCAGAAAATTCCCAGATTAAGTTTTATTTAGGAATTGTATGAGGTTATAAGTTTAACTAATTAGAATCTTGTAATCAAGGTAATTCTGTTATGGCATAAATGTATCTTCAATCTTTGTCTAAGTTAAAGTTTCTTTCTCAGTTGTGCAGTGCATGTCTCTAGTTTTATTTGAGTTCTTAATCATGATCTCATTGATGATTATTGTTTGTGTTCAAAACGAACTATTTGTTTGTGCGCATTTGTGCCATTTTTTACGAGCAGGAAAAATAAGTTTGAAAGACTGTCTGGGGAAGTTGCAATGGTAATGTTTTTAAAATTTGGTGCAATCAAAAGTGTTGAGTTATTTTAAGTCTACAAAGGACTTTTGAGATGAAGTAGGACATTGTGTTCAGTTGTTTTTACAAATTTGATGTAATTTGTCTTCTTTTCGGCGGTTCTTGTGCATGTATGACATGTTGAAACATGTATTTTAATGAGGAGTGACTTATTGTTACGACAGTATAATAAAATAAACTGGAAAAAAAAAAGTTACATTTTAAATTCTAATTTCTAATTCTACTTAGTCATCTTCTTAGAATCTCACAGTCACGACAATTCCTATAAAACATGACCACACCTTCAGTGTCAGTCTTAGTTAAAAAAAAAACTTTCAGAAAGCGATGTGGAAGTTCTCAAACTGGCCAAAATAAAGAGGTCTGGCCATTTTTGCAGGGTGCAACTTGCTTCACATTGCGTGTGTTTGTGTTGATGTATCCTTGCACAAAATCACCACACCCAACAGAGGACCATTCAGCTTCAGTCTCCCGTTCATCAGCTAAATATGCTTTTCTCTCCACATCACAGGGTGGTGAATCCCTAATTGCATATGAATGTTTTTGACTCATTAAACCCACAGCTCTGTGTTGCCTCAGTCCCCTCATCCAGTATTTTAAATCAGCATCTCTATGATTTACTCTGAAACATGTGTTTGTGCTGCTGCCGTGAGGCATTATGCATGTGTGATGAGTCTGTTATTTGCTCAGACTGCCAAACAGACTTGTGGGAAACACACAGATATATGCCCATTATCCCTTGGGAGATGCGATGTGTGGGTGGGAATATATTTTTATGAAATCTGATATCTAGGCAGCAGCTTCAATGCAGACAAACAGCACTGACGCAGGATTTTAGCTGTGTCCATTTTGCCGGTTGATTAGCTTGGAATGAACCCATGGGACTTGAGCCCCACCCCTTTTTGAATCACTTCCCACAGCAGCCAATAGAATTCAGCGTCCAAATAGACCCTAATGTCAGGAATGACGCATTACAATTCTCAATTTAGGCAGCAGCATCTGGTAGAACGGGAAACTTGTTTTCTCGCATCGCTGTATAAAAGCTTGTAACCCACTGACAGAAAAGGGGGATTAAAGAGAAAATGCAAGGTTTCGGAAAAGTGTGTGAGATGTGTGAGATCTTTTGGGCTGGAAGTGTGAGCTGAAAACAAGTTTTCTCCCTCATTAGACTCCTGAGCTGACGGCACTGTATAAAGACCAAAAACCTTTATAAATAGGGTGCGCTGTGAAGTTTAAAATCAGTTGATTTGAACATTAAAAGTTCTCTGGGTTGTTTTATTTAGAAGCATCACAAAATACTTTTAAAGTTTGCCTGAAGAACTAGTAAAAACATCAGAGATTAACTGCTGTTACTTTTTATGGGTTAAATGTCATTAAATGATTTATGGATTCTTTTAAAAAGGGGCTGGTGTATGTAACCGTAAATTTTTGTGCTTGGCATTATGTTTTGCAGGAATAATTTACCCCAAATTAACTGATTAATCGAAATTAATCAATTAATTAGTAAATTATTAATATTTATAATTAATAAGACATTCATAGAAATGTTACACATGTCCGGTGTACTTGCTATAGTAGTAACAATTAATTGTGCATAATTACATGCAACTAACCTTAAACGTAACCAACATATTAACCATAACTATATAATAAATACAGTTGAAGTCAGAATTATGAGCCCCCCTTTGATTTTTTTAATTTTTAAAAATATTTTCCAAATGATGTTTAACAGAGAAAGGAAATTTTCACATAGCCAGCGTTATAAATAACTGGTCTAATTAACCTGCCTAATTAACCTAATTAACCTAGTTAAGCCTTTAAATGTCAATTTAAGCTGTATAGAAGTGTCTTAAAAATATCTAATAAAATATTATTTACTGTCGTCATGGCAAAGATAAAATAAATCAGTTATTAGAGATGAGTTATTAAAACTATTATGTTTATAAATGTGTTGAAAAAAGTCTTCACTCTGTTAAACAGAAATTGGGGGAAAAAATAAATAGGAGGCTAATAATATAGGGGGGCTAATAATTCTGACTTCAACTGTATATGGAATTAATGGTAACACTTTACAATAAGGTTGTACTAACGTTAGTTCATGCATTTACTAACATGAACAATACATTTATTACTGTATTTGTTAATGTTAGTTAACATTAGTTATGAAAACAGAGTTAACAAGCATGTATTTGGATTGTAATAAGGCATTAGTAAAGTGTGTTAATGTTTAATAAATGAAATACAAAGAAAATGATTCTGTTCATCAAGGCAGCATTTATTAAATGTAAAATAAATTGTTGCATTGTTAAATATTTATTTTATATTATTTATTTATTTTATATAACTGCTTTCTTATTGTATGAAGTTTAATAAAAAAAAAATAATTACTCCAGTCATTATTGCCTTTTATTACTATTACTATTAATAATATTATTAATAATATAACAATAATTAATATTAGAGTGATTTATGAAGGATCATGTGACTCTGAAAATTCATCATTAAAATCACTGGAATAAATGATTAAATTAATTTATAAACTACTTTTGAAGAGTTATTTTAATAACATTTCAGAATTTTATTTTTACTGTATTTTTGATTAAATAAATGCAGATTTGGTGAGCAGGAGAAGCTTATTTTAAAATGTTTAAAAATCAGACTGACCCTAAACTTTTGACGGGTAGTGCACATTAACTAACAAAACCCTATTATAAAGTGTGACTGAATTAATGTTAGTCAGTAGTTAAATATATAGTTACACTGCAACAAGAACACCATTAAATAAAATGTCAAAAAAATGATTTTTTTCCATCATACAATGAATGTTCAATCAAACAGAGTTGGTAAGCAAAATGGTCCTGTTACCAATACCTCACCTGAGGAACATTCAAATTGTTGGCAGAAAAACTTGCTTTTTTGCCCTTTACAAGTTGTAGGACATAATTTGTTACAGGATTGTTTTTTGAGTGGACTAAATTAGATCTACATCTTAGTAGATTCTAACACAAGCACTGTTTACATATAACAAACCAAAGTCCAGGCACATCTCTGGCTTCCAGTTGCTGACATTTTTGAATGCTGCCCTTAAATGAAATTGCTGTCAGTCGACACTTTAGAGGGGTGGAGAAATGGTGCAAACTCAAGCAGGAAAACGGCCCTAGGGGGAGATTTATTTCTCAACTGACTTCCCTGATGGCTAGTTCTTGTTCTTGCGCAAAAGCCTCTGTTCTTCAAAATGTCATTTATGTTCCACAGCAAAATAAACTTTAGAACAACACGACGGTGGACAAAATGTTTCATTACTAATTCTTTTAAACAATTATTCAAAATCACAGTTACAAAATATTAAGATATGAAATAAATGTTGACGTTCTTGACTTCAAAGAAAAGAGGTTTGCTCAAAAAATGACGCAGCAGTTTATTATTAGTCATTTTTTTGAGAAACAATTCATAATATTAAACTAATTTGTGGACGAGAGGATGAAGATTCCAGTAATGATGCTGAAAATTCGGCTTTCCCATTAATAGAATAAATGTATTATTACATTACAATACTTCACAATCTTACTGTTTTAGTGAACATCACCACCATATCTCTAGAAACAGAAATCTCCAGAAACAGTTTTATTAGCTCATTTTATTACTCCATAAAATACCTCTAGAAGCAGAAGGTCCATAATTGACCATATTTGGATTGTGTCGTGAATATTAATGAGCTCCACTCCACTCCACTTATGCTGAACAAGGACAAATCTAAACTCAATCAGAGTAATGCTAACCTATTTTGTTCACGAGCTGTGGATAAAGGGTAAACTATAATTAATCATGAATAAAGAGAGTGATAGAGATGTAATGTGTTGTATTTTTAAGCTATAAAATCAAAGAAAACACAACCAGAACTTAATATCATCTGAATATCCACATGACAGTTGAGCGATTTGAGTGATTTGACATGATTCAGCAGTCTACACGTGTTTGCTGAAACATAACCTTCACATTTTACAATATACACGATAAATTATCATCAAAAGATACAATAAAATATACCTCATGCCTCTTCGGAGTGGAGCTGAATAAATGTATAATCTGTAAATCTTGCATTTTGCTTCCTCAAGCACATGTCTTGTGCAGTTGTTGCCCAGTAAAGTATAGTAAACAATCTGTGGTTGTGTTTTCAAAATGAAAATCCTTTAAAATAGCTAGTGGACGGAAACTATTATTGTTTTCTCACTAGAAAATGTTGTTGCTTATCAAACACAGCCTGAGGCGTGCATATTAATGATCTCGGAGCCACATGAGTTTGGGTTCTCTTAATGACGTCAGGTCTGGATGAACAACCTAAAGTAGTCTTACATGCAAATGAGGAGGGCATAGCAAGTGAATCCCATCACAGTTTGTTTTGTCTTCTAATTGGCCCGTTGTCCACTGGGGTTTTACACTCATGGAATTTACATGAGTAAACAATGGTCTCTGGGGCTTGCGGTATGTCCATTTCCATATATATATTTATTTATTTTTCTTCGGCTTAGTCTCTTTATTCATCAGGGGTTACCACAGCGGAATGAACTGCCAAGTTATCCAGCATATGTTTTACACAGCAGATGCCAGCTGCAACCCACTAGGAAACATCTATACACACTCATTCACACACACAAACATACACTACAGCTGTGGACTGTGGGGGAAACCGGAGCACCCAGAGGAAGCCCACACGAACACGGAGAGAACTTGCAAACTCTAGACAAAAATAATTTCCATATTCTGATCTCTTATTATTCTACTATGCCTTGGTATACCCAGATTTTCATTATAGGGCACCTTTAATAACATCATTTGTTCATTTGGGTGTGTTATGTTAAATAAATCTCCGTCTTATTTTCTCTTACAGGACTGCCTGTTCGGCATGAGAGACCAGTGTCTGTCCCTGACACTAGAGCTCCAACAAAACCCATGAGGCCGTATGCTCCTCATATCCACATACCATTGATCATACCCCACAGAACAGTGCCAGCGCCCACCGGCCATCCCCATGTGCGCCAGCAGCCACACGTCCCACACCAACCCTACTTCCCTCAGCCACCCAATACCCCAAGACGTCCCATCTACCACATACAACCCCAGCAACCAGTCATCCACGAGCCTGTGGTGGTCACCGGACAGGCCGGCCCACCTGGGTATGTGCGCAGGGTCACCGTCAGACGGGATCAGAGCTCAGAGGACACCAAAACACCTGTGACGGGATTTGCAGGAGCTCCAGGTATACAGCAGAAGACGATGTAATTTGGAAGCTCATGCTTGAAATGACTCAAGGGTCTTTATTTTCTTTCATAGGTTATCCTCCTGTCAACCCCGTCTCATATGATACCAAACAACCTCCTCCAGCAGGTAGATTTTTGCTTGATTTTCAGGGTTGGCATATTTCAGATGGATTGTTAAATCTTTGTATCCTCATGCCTAGTTCAGACTGCACCATTTTCAAAGTAGTCGCATCACTGATGTTTTCACACTGCATGACTGTCTGGGGTAGCATTCCGTCACTGCTGTGTTCACACTGCAAGATGGATCATGACAGGATGTTTCACACTGCATTACTTTACAATAGGTAGAATCTCAGTCCACAAACTACGTCTCACAATCAAACACACACTAGTAGTCACATGGAAACAACATGAGGGCACGTAGTATATATTTTGTTATTAACTACATGATGAGAAAGAAGCCTTTAGTGGTGTAAAAACCTGTTTTTTAAGGGGAATTAGCAATTTCTCTCCAACTTTTTGTCTTTTTCAACCCGTTTGTGGTATTGCACAAACACACACGGGTGCTCTTGCCAAATTTCCACCAGTTTTTCCTCCATTTCTTGGGTCCAAATAGACCAAAAAGAAACCCTTTTGTCAACCGAAGCCATGCTTGTTGATACTGTGGTATATACTTTTGTAACTCCTCCCCCAACTTCCCGCTGGCCTGGATGCTGGTCTCTCATTGGCTGTGAGATGTGTTTAACTAATTTTTAGAAATGTAAAATGTTAAATGTTTTGGCACATTTTTCTATGGTTTGGCTTGTTTTTTTTCCCCCAGTGTTCTGTTTTTGAGCACTGCAGGCCAAATTATTTATAAATTATATGAAACAATGACATTTAAAGGGTCAAATTTATAAAAGGAAATAGAGGTTTTTAGCAGCATCAGTCCTGGTGATAACCATGTCAGTGGAAAAATACTATCCTTTTTGATGTTTTTATTTACATTTGCGTCATTTCTGTGAAAACTATTTGAAATGTACACACTCAGATTACAATTCACATTATTTTGACTATTAATTCTCATTACAGCTGTTCATGTCCCATGGAGTCCTGCGCATCAAAGACCCATTGCTGCTCCAGGTAACAAGTCACTACTACATATAATATAACAAAACCCAACACATCAAAACAACCTAATTATATTATACCACTCAAAGGCCAAAAGGGATTTTAAAATATTCCAGGCATAGTTTGTCATTTAACACTGTTGCCAAGTGCAAATTGTAATTGTTGCCAAGTGTAATTTTCTTTGCAATGCCTGGTAAATTTATTAGTAGGTGCAAAATAACACATTAAAGTGGAACCGTGTAACCTTCACTGAGGCAAATGATGTGCATCAAACACGTGCTGTCAAGAAAACTGGTCTTAACGTGGGTGTTTTCGAACAACTTTGCCTAAATGGAAAGTTCATCATGGATTTTTTTGAGCAACGCCAGTTTGGGGACTCAAAAAGGAACAAAAAATAAGATACAAAGTGACACTGTTGTTATGTTCTCAAGACATTTTTGGAAAATAAGGGTGAGCAGTTAACATGAAAACATGGAAAACTGCAGTTTCATGACCACGGCAAGATGTTCTCATTTAAAATTCCCATTTTGGGAATAGGTGTGGCAAATTTACTTTGGACTCGGTTTGGTTTATATAATGATCAAAATATGCTTGTCAAGATTATAAAACTGGGGCGACGTGGTGGCTCAGTGGCTAGCACTGTCGCCTCACAGCAAGAAGATTGCTGGTTTGAGTCCCGGCTGGGCCAGTTGGTATTTCTGTGAGGACTTTGTATGTTCTCCCGGTGTTCATGTCGACCCCCTCTGGGTGTTCCGGTTTCCCCCACAGTCTAAAGACATGCAGTATAGGTGAATTGAATAAACTAAGTTGGCCGTAGTGTGCGTGTAAATGAGTGTGTATGGATGTTTCCCAGTACTGTGTTACACCTGTAAGGGCATCTGCTGTGTAAAACATGCTGGATAAGTTGACGCTTTATTCTGCAGTGGCAATCCCTGATGAATAATGGACTTAACAGAAGGAAAATGAATGAACGATTGTAAAACTCTCATATTCACAAAAGTCTCTTCTCCACAACAGTGTCACAGCAGAATTCGGTGACGGACCCCTTTTCTTTCTCTGCTGGTCTCACACGTCAGACTTTCTCAGGGGATTTCGGCATCATTGCCTTTGACAGAGTGCTAGTCAATGATGGAGGACACTATAACCCTCAGACAGGTAAGTGCACAGTCTCCATTTCCTAAAGCCAGTCTAAGAGATAAACCGCACTCATGTGGCTCTTCCCCTCCGGCAGGGATCTTCACGGTGCCCACAGACGGCCGTTATCTGGTGACGGCTGTTTTATCCGCCCCGCGGGGTGAGCACGCAGAAGCTGTGCTCTCAGTGTCCAATCGCAGCATGCAGAAGTTGGACACGGCGGGTTACTTGAGTGGACACCGGCGATTGACCCAAGATCAGTGTGTGTGTGGAGGGTCGACATCTTTCAGCCTTATCCTCCCACTCCGCAGAGGTGACACCGTGGCCTTGGTCCGCACTGCTGGAAAGCTGGCGGTCTCAGAATCGAGAGAGATCCTCTCTACCTTCAGCGCTATATTCCTCTACTCACCTCAAGCTAAGAGATAACCCTGTCACTGCGGAGAGGGTGACCGACGTGACTTAACACAAGTCTTCCATTCACCATGCTGCCTCATGTGTAAAGGAGTGGCCATTTTACTGAACTTCCTGCACAATGTTTGATGAGGTTATGAATTATGCAAAGAGAGGTTTCTGCTGTTCAGTGAAATTTCAGATTCTGGATTCCAACTGAAATGGCTGGATTTCACTCACAATCATCTGCAGAATAACACGTTAAAGGGATAGGCCACCAAAAAATGATATTAAGTCATTGTTCATTAACTCTGGTAGAGAAGCTTGATTCTGCCAGTGAATTTACTTCAAATCTTCTTTATTTATACTGTGTTTTTAACAATGTAGATTGTGTCAAAGCAACACAACATAGACGAAGAAATAAGAAGTTGTTTGCTATTTTTTAGCTCACACTTTTGACCTTTTTTACTTGCAACTCTTGCTGTTATAAAATTTCAATCGTAAGATAGGGTGGTGCAGTGGGTAGCACTGTCGCCTCACTGCAAGAAAGTCACCGGTTTGAGCTTCGGCTGGGTCAGTTGTCATTTCTGTGTGGAGTTTGCATGTTCTTCCAGTGTTCGCGTGGGTTTCCTCCGGGTGCTCTGGTTTCCCCTATAGTCCAAAGACATGCTAGACATGACAGACATAGGTGAATTGGGTAAGCTAAATCATCCGTAATGTACAGTATGTGTGCGAATGAGAGTTTCCCAGTGATGGGTTGTAGCTGGAAGGGTATCCGCTGTGTAAAACATATGCTGAATAAGTTGTCGGTTTAATCCACTGTGGCGACCCCTGATTAATAAAGGGACTAAGCTGAAAAGAAAATGAATGAATCGTAAGATAAAAATTGCATAAAATTGTGTTACTAAAATATAAAATTGTAATTCTAAGAAACTCACAGTGAAACTGCATGTCTGTACCTCTCTATTTATAACAGTTGCAAGTTATAAAGCCAGAATTGTGTGATATAAACTCAGTTGTGAGGGGAAACAATTGTATTTTGAGATGAAATGGTCACAAATATCTTTTTTTTTTTTTCAGGGATGGAAATAGCCTAGGATGGAAATGTATCCTGGTGTTGTTTTGGGGTCAATCCTAATTCTACTTCTTAGCCGTTTCCCTTACCCCTACCCCTCGTTTTGCACTTTCACGTCGGGATGTCCCAATTCTCTTTAGCTTGAAAGCATAGGGCTAGATTGCCCTTGAAATGGAGATTTTCCAGGACTATACCAAGGGGTTTGAAATTCACCAGCTACAATGGCAACATGGTAGCATGCAAGTCAGGAGATGCATAAATTAATTTTTTTTGGCATTATTAAGAATTGTTACTACAAGCATATGTTTTATTACACACATAGCAGCATTTGTGTTTTACAAACATGCTTTTTAAAAAGAAAACGATAAATTTCACTATCTCTAATCCATAATAATAACTCCAACTAAGTAGTCCAACAATATACTTTCACACGTGTCACTCGAACACCCTGTCAGAAAAGTCTAGTGGCTGGGAACGACCTTTTTACACCGTCTGGTATAACATTAATGTTAATTTCTTTTCTATAGGTGAATATGTAAATGTACAGTACAGTTACGAGCTTATTGGCACATTATATTGTTATGACAACATGATATCGTTGCCTTCAGTGATTTCCTGAAGATAAACACAAAAAAATAACGCAACTGGAACAACTACAGCAGTCGATCTCATATGAAGAGATTGCGATGACATGATGTTGTTGTAGTGGTGTCCCATTCCTTAGGGGTACATTTGAAGCCCTTCCCCTTCACACGGTTTCAAAGGCCAAGGGGAAGAGGTAGGGGAAGGGGTACAAAAATAGAATTAGGATCGGGCCTTAATGTGTTATCATTAAATGCATGAATGGGAGCAGAATTTTTGTTTGTTCTGCTCACAAATAATAAGAGTATACGGCTTCAGAACAATACTAGGGTAAATAAATAAGGACTATGTTTTCATTTTTCGGTAAACTACCCTTTCAAGACTTGCAACAGAGATTGGTTTGGTTATTTATCAGAATTTTACAGGTGGAATGTAGTGGTAATCATATATTTTCTCTAATCTATATAGTTTTTAAAATGTTAATGAAATATCTATAAAAGCAGGTTTATATATATATATATATTTCAACATTAAATTAACAAATGCATATGTTCAGTTCACTTAAATGCAATTTGTTTAATGTATAAAAATAAATACAGTGATTTTTAGGGCTTGTGTATCTCATATTTGGGGGATTATGCAAAAGATGATCAAAAACAAGCACAGCTGTAATCCACTGTAAAATGACTTTAGTGCATTTTAAAATGCACTGAGCTTGGAAAAGTAAAACCAATAAAAACTCATTTTCCTCTACAAACTAGACGGTTGTGCCAAGTTTTAAAGCTGCACGATAAAACACCCTGAAGACTTTTTTCCTAAAGCAAAATAATTAAAAGCTCCATTCATCGTCACAGATGACATTAACGCATACGCTACAAAGAGTCCACACAGCTGTATTAAATACATCTTTAATCGATTCATAAACATCATCCAAACCATAGTTTTTGTAAATTTATAATACAATTATCCATTTCAAGGTACTGTATATAAGCTGGTCAAACTCAACGCAAACCTACAGAGCGAACCCAAAACACGCACCATCTCACTCAAGTACACACAACTAGAAATAAAAGCCAGTAAAACAAAAGGCATCGAAGATCAAGAAGAATGACCAAACACATTCAGCACTTACAACAAAAGAAAGAGGCTTTTTTTGATAACATTTTTTTTCTGTGTCTTTTCACCATTGTTAGTTTCATACAAGATGAGTGTGTTCATCCCACACAAGAGGTATTACTTTCATAGAAAGAATGGGATTCCTTTGTTAACAATTAACAGATTTCACTTCCAAACATCATAACTGCAGACAAGAAGCGCAACACACATATACAAAATCACAATCACAACTGAACCATGAAATGCCCGATATTCCCTAATGATTTGACTTAAAGAAATTATTTGTTGTGCTCTAATTCTGTACATCTATTTAAACATCCAGCACACAGTGCCCTAAACCTTATCCTAACGCTACTAAAGCCTAAAGGTACAAGCCGAGACCTTAATGACAAACTAGACATGTTACTTCAGTCAGTGAAGTGGAAAGATCAGATCACTCTCATCATTCACTTTTGCACATCAGCTTCAATATTCAAATAATTAATTTCTACTGCTCAAGATCATCCACTAATATTGAAAATGTACAATGTGACGACCCTTCGGATTGTCTACCCGAAAAAGAAAGCGTCAAAAAATAAACGGTCATCTTTATATTCCAAACGACGCATGCAAAGGCCTGGTAAGTGGAAAAACAAACAAAACAAACAAAGAAACAAAAATGTTCAAGAGCATTTGTTACCGCTACTCTCCCACAGGCCTCAGCCGAGCTCAACATACAACATACCTTCATTTCCAAAGCAAATATATTATTAAGTTAATACAGACCTCTTGCTGAGGTTTACATGAAGGATCTAAAAGCACTTAAATCCTCGCACTGTGCACAAAAGCCTGCTGAAAAGCTTTGAACGTTATTGCATTTCCGTCATGAGTTGAGTGCAAGACTATCTGATATTTCTCTTCTCTTGGCTCCAGCTGAAAAAGTGCGATCGCTAAGGCGTTCTGCAGCAACCAGACGATGAAAATGTCAACAGTTGGAAATAAGGAAAAGCCCAATTACAATGAACTCCTCTGTGTACTTTTTATGTGAATCTAGTCGACTGTATGAGCTAAATCTGTTGAACTGTAAATGATGAGCTGTGTGTCCTCGCGTGGCACGGCTCATTCTGTGCATACTTTCCAGTATCTCCGAGATTCAGAGCTCATTTCGCACCATCTGGCAATGCATATTCAAACTGTCATACAGTCACCACATCTTAGAGGCAGTGCATGTTAATTAGTTAATTCTAACTAATACCTTTGTATATAAATAAGCTATGCTCTACAATTGTAAATTAGTGGTTGTAAAGAATATTGTTAATTACTTTATAAATTATAAACGTATCTTTATGCCACGTTTAACCTCACACGCACACTCAGACAAACAGCTGTGTACTCATTCCGCTGGCCAAGAGGCCACTGGCTGTCTTACTAATACTGTAAACATTAGCCCATTAGCAAGAAATTCCTTCAGAGCTGAGGCAGCCTAAATCATAGCAGCTAATCAAAATGATACAGATTAGAAATCTTGTTTAAGAGCAGCACCAGGTGTTTAATTTGTGGAAGTTCTACGTGCATCCCATTAATGTGACACCGGGGTGTGTTAGAGTTCTCTCACACTGGTTCTTACAGGTGTTTTTGTGCAGTTCATGTTTCCCAGGTGGAGTGGGGGAATAACTATAGATGGGAGATGCTGAAAGGTACCGGCTAAGTGCTTCTGAAGGCAGAGATGACGTGAGCGGGTAATAGATGGGCCTTCAGGACGGTCTATAAAAGTAGGTCCTCTGGACGGATCTCAGGGATTGGCTGACGCCAGAAACAGAAGGTACTGAATTCCGGGAAACTGAAAGCAGAACTTTGCTCTTTACTCAGCAAAGGAAAGACGTGATCCACCAGCTCACTCAATCTGCTGTATCTACACACAAACAGAGAGACAGAGCATAAAACAGGCAATCGAAAACAAAGGCGTCCTTCAGCTCTCAAGCCGACCTTGAACAAAGTTCAAGAATGAGCTCTCTACGTTTGATTTGCATAATCTCTGACAGCTCAAGTTGACTTCAGAGTTACTTTTATGTAACCCTGCAGATCAATGTGCACACTTACGAGGACTTGTTGCCCTTGGTTTGCTCCTGTATGAGCTCTCCTTTGGGGTTAACCGTAAAGATTCTGCAAACTGGCACTCCAACCTCCTTATAGGCAAACACATCCTAGAAAAGACATTCACAGGATTCAGACTCCAGGACAACCTCCACCAAGTCCAAAAACTAAAACCACCTTCTATGCTAGTTTCTGACACTAAAACAGTTATGATCAAATGGATGCGTTTGTGGCTGTATAAACATTCAGTGTCTTACTACACCTCAACATTATAATTTATTCAGCTGAGAAAGTTCAGCAGGCCAGTCTGGAGCAGCTGTTCATGCAGTTCAAGACTGAGCGAGTAGCCTGAGGGGACAGTGTTTCTAATGTTTTGAGCTTAAGACATGAATCTTCAAGCTGACCTTTGACAGTGTTGCTGAGGTCAGAGTGCACTGAAAAGAAAGTTAACCGTAGTTCAACTTACATTTGTTCGGTTCCCAAATGCGGCATAAAAAGGATGTTTGTTGGGCAGGAAAAGGTTCTTGATATCAGTAAGGCATTCGATTTTAAAGATTTCTGGCTTCTTTTCAATCACCTCCCTTTGAGACAAAGAAAACATTCAGAGTAAATAAACTCAACTGATTGGTTTATTTATTCATTTGACATGTAAACAGGATTGGTTAACCCCCACAAAAATTATTTCATCTTTTACACCACTCTGTATGACTAATTTCTTATGCAGAGCTCAAATTAGGCTATTTTAAAGAACTGTGGAATCAAACAACACTCGATTTATCAAAATATCTTCTTTAAAGTTCCACACTAAACAATATTATAATAATTTGTTGTTTTAACTGTTTGTATCCACTATCACTATAGTATAATACCTGTGAAATGCTGAGAAAAGGCTGCTGGGAGAGAGCATGAGTGGTCCACGTGGCAGGATTATACCTCCGTCATTTACCCACTGCAGATACCCTCGTGTCATATCTGCCATGCCAATTGCCCTTGCTGAGCAGTACAGAAACTTATATCCATTCCTGAAAACAAAATCATCCATTTCAATACAGTTTTTCAATACCCATAATCAAGCTCGCCTGTGCCCTTTCAATGAGGTTGAAGATAAAAAGATGTGAACTCACTCAGCCACCGAGTGGTACAGTTTAGCAATGCCCTGATGGGTCCAGTCCTTCCCAAACTGCGGCAAAATCTGGCCGAACACATCTGATCTAAAAAGCACATAAACACAAGGGTGAACATGGCATGTACTAGCAAACGAAAGGAGCAAAATCCTCTAGCGCACATTTGTTCTACTTAGAAGGAAGTCCAAGTCTCATTCAGCTGGGTTCCTAAATTTAGCTTCTGACATTCTTTTTATTCTTAGAACTAATAGACTTGTGAAGGAGAGAGATTTTTTTTTCCTCAGCTTGGGCAAAACTCTGTGTCGTTTACTAATGAGGATCCTCTCCCGGCTTTAGCGTTTTATCTCCGACTCTTTCTGAGTGGCATTATGAGAGAGCAAGATTTAAATTGGCTCATTATGGTGACATCCTCCTCCTAGTCCAACCCCGGTCTGGGCGCACCCCACAGTCAGCCGCCCTGCTTCACAGCCTCAGAGAGATGTGTCAGGCAAACGGGTCAGAGAAATAATAAGCGGCAGTCAATCTGCCCGTTTGATGTGTGTGCCACCCACCAGCCACTGAGGGCACGAGTCTGGAGGCGGAGAGCATTCGTTTGCATAGATGCATTGATATATTACAGCCGGCTTTGCAGTAATTAAAATGCAAAGACGGCGGACCGGTATAACACTAATATTGGAGCTGTGAACTATCAAACAGCCAGTAAAACTCAGAGAGACAATGACCATTAAATGGCGCATTGTCTTCGTCATTGGAAGCGTTAGTGGAGGGGGCTGGGAAGCCAGATGATTATTAGTGGTTCATTATTTGCCACATACTCCGAGAACTTGTTTTGATGAAGCAGACTCTGCCTTGATCTATAAACCTCTTGGTTCTGGCAGCAAACCAAAACAAAAAAACCTGGCAGTGAGTGAGTCCTTCTGCAGTAACTAATGGAAATGTTTATGCACACCTCAGCCTTTTTCCCCTCCTCATGACTACAGTAAACTAGTAAAGAGAAGAACAAAAGAAAATTCTGCACACAAGCCAGCAAATGTTTTTCATTAAAGGAAACACGTGCTGTGTGTCTGCGAAATACATACTTGGTGATGGTTCCATCGATGTCAGAGATGATAACTTTGTCATCCCAGTTCCACAGGTAGATGGTGCCTTCACAGCGGCACGTGCCTTGGTATTGTGTCGTGATACTGAACATCACATCATTGGGTCCTTCCTTCAGTTTCAAACTAGCCTGTAAATTCAACACCACCTCATCAATGTGTCACTTGAACAGCACATAACATTTATTTTAGCTACAGGTCTTAACAAATGATGGAATTTGCATAACTAATATTAAGCGAACTTTCATAAACTAATTTCAAAAGAGGCACGTTATATGATTGATCGCACCTGGTCTCTCATCTCTAATCATTAGCCAATCGGATCATTCCAAACTAGACTAGAAATAGCACAACTAGCATTACTCCCTCATCTTCGTTTTTTAAAGAATCCCCCTATCCACCTCATCTCACCCTTTCCTCCTTTACCAAGGAGAGCTCTCGAGAACTACCTGATCTCATACCCCCTTACATGCACATTGACCAGACGGGAGCCCTAGACCCAATTATCTCCAAGCTCAATGTTCTCTCCCAAGACAGCATGCCAAACCTGCTATTATAATCAAGCAACATTGAAGTGGGAACTCTTGAAATTGATAAGTTAAAGCAATAAACAAACCATGTGTGTGGTTATGAGGTAGGGAAAAATAATATAATAAAAATAAAATATTAATCTTGCGCTTCTCATCCCACTCCATTTTAACCATGTTGAAATGTATTTTGTATAAAGAATTGTTTTGTGTATGATTTTTCTTTTTGAAATAAATAAATCAAATCTAACTAATTTATAATACTACGGATTGCTAAAAAAACTAAATAATTAGCCCAAAATATAATTATTGAATAATAACATAGATTTAGAAAAGATTCAAATGAATTTGATGTGAGTTCTGAAATTCAGGCAGTCCTCAAAGTATTCATTAATTATAAAACTTATAAATGTAGTAAAATGGCAAAGCTTTATTAATGAAACAAAATGTTCTACTGTGCAACAGCTTCTAGAGCTGCCAACAGGGGGCAGTTTAGTGCAAATCAATGCAAAGACACACATTACCCTTGCAGAATGAGTCACACAGCTTTTACATAATTTACCGGAGCAAGATTGAGGGACATCATTAAACAACTTTCTTTTACAGAGAAAGCAGATGCACAGAAGTCTGCATCTTTCAGTCAAAAGCACAGAGCAAGTGCTGGGGCTGTTTATGTATACAGTGTTTAACCAAGTAAATATTTGTCTCCTAACAAAAGCGTAGACTCACAATCTGGTTGGAGGAGAGGCGGAGGGATTTGCGGTAAGAGTGCGTGGATGTGTGGCCGTGAGGCTCAGATTGGACCTTGCGCTCCATTGATGATGCAGCAGCGCTCACCTCCTTCCCTTCCTCATCACTGGATGAGTCCCTGGTGTCCACTCTGTGCTCAGAGCAAACAGGGAATCAATGAACTAAATTTGCAACCACATTCATGTTTCCTAATTTAGACCATAAGAGCAGTAAAGGACATAAAACAGAAAGTAGGCAGGATTGTTCCGATTAACTTATTCCACATTAAGGGAAGTAAAACTGTAGTCAGCAATCAGAGAGAAGGTCAAGGGTAAAACTGCTACATTTATCTTTTATAAAGACACCAGTTGACATATTGTTTTATGCTGCCATCTTCAACCTTCGTATACATTTTGAGATATAGTTCAAATGTTATCTGCAAGTTGTTGAAGAAAGCTCAGGCAGGAAATGACGTGGCATATGCCTGTCCATCAGAGATTCTGACTCACTTGCGGGTATGACTTTCCATGGACAAAGAAGAGCTCCCTTCCTCAAGTTGGGACTGCTTTGTTTCTAGCTTTCCAGTGCTTTCTGACTGTATAACAAGACAAAACAACAGCAACAGATCAGATCACACTGACATATATCTAAAAACTGCACAAAAAAAAAAGTGTAAACATGTCATCATTTGCTTTTGTTGTTCTCGAAATGTGTTATGAGCGACTACATGACCCTGTCATCTTCACATGCCTTCAGGTTAATACTAAAAAGTCTGATGAGCTGCCTGGCCTATTTCTAGACTGTAAAATTCCACACCGCAGAGTGGTGCTAATTACAGAAGTGCCAGTTGAGGGCAGCGAACAAGTCTGATGCCTTGTCTGAATGACGGCAGAAGCTCCAGAGGGACGAATTACAGAGGTAGAGCGTTTCATCTGCTTTACAACAAAGACTTGCCCTCATCATTTTGTTCATGCAATTACGTGAATGTTGATGCTTGTGTAATCAGATCTGCCCACAGAAGTTTAAAGACAAGTGCCGGAATGCAGTAGGATTAAAAGACCAATAACTGCTTAAAGGTTTTGTTCCTACTGAATGATTACTGCTCAGCCAGGGCCTTTATGTTTAAACACAAAGCTTTGTGTTAAACACAACTGAAGGTCACAAAATGCTCTGGTATTACCTGTTTAATAGTGCTGTCTGCTCTCTTCCTCCAGAACCACCAGCGCCCTGATTTCTTTGGCATCCTCTCTTTCACCCAAGCTTCCTCTGTTGCCTGAACAGATCATGGACAAAAGCTATTTGACCTACTGCAGTGAACGACAGCACCGTAAAATAAACATCACAGGAAGTCAAATATCCTATTAGGGAGAACCAAATACCTTGGGTAAATTTTTCTGAAATGCTTGCAAACTTAAGATTAAAGGGGCTGCCAGTGTCCAATTGTAATATCTGAAATAACAAAGAACAAAAAAGGTCACTAAATTTATAGAGTTACACACACACACATTTTATTTATTTTCACACTCACCTGTTTCCTATTTTAACAACTAAATTTTGATTGTCTATGATGGCTGGATTTTCTGCAAATTCATTATATGTGATGATATGCTCCATAAATTTTTCTAGAAGCAAACAGAAAGAGAAACTTTAATCACTTGCATTGCTCACATCTGAAAGCACATGTTAAATTCAGAAATGTGTTCAAATAAACAGAATTAAGGGTGCAGTAGGTGATTTGTCTTCAGAAACATTTTTTGTTGAGCTGGTTAAAAGTCTCTCCACATTCCGATAGTAATGATTAAAGTAAATGATCTAAATGTATTTATATGTATTTTTATATTGTGAGTAAGACATTAGACAAAAAATGCTCATCCAATTAAAAAATGTCAGGCCAACAAATAACTCAATTAGGAAAGGTAACTCAAACTGTCTGTACACGTGAGGCATGGCCCCCTACGGCTGACAGAGAGGTCAATAAAACTCTGCATCAACCTGAAAAAGTTCTTTCTGAAAGACCGATGTGGCCTTGTATCCATGAAAAGAAAGATTGAAAACTACAGAATCAAAACTTTTCTAAATCCTGAATCAATATTGAATTTACTTTTGCACCCTTGAGAGAAATGTCGTTATGGAGTTCAGAACAACGATCTGAAGGATGACACCATGGCTCAAGTACTACTTTTAGACAGGTATGTTTTAAAACCATGCAAAGCTTATGTAGATTGTGCTCTTATTTATGAACGGGTTTATATGCATGGAAGTGTTGTTCAGCCACTGAAAAAGTCCGGCAAAATATTGACTTCATGGAGTACCTTTTAAAGCATCGCTAAGATAGTCAGTTAAATAGACCTAAGCATTCATTTCGTTTTTCAAGTGTAAAAGGAGATGAAAACAATCAATGTACGAGGATCAATGAGCACAACTGAAAAGTCACTCATTGTCTTGATAACGTAAGTGTAATGTAAAAAGATTACAGGATATTTCTGTTATTAGCACTCCTTTTTTCTGATCTGATTTTTATTTAGTTGAATAATGAAACATAAGTAAATAGTGCTCTTCCACCTAACCAGCTTTACTGAGGTGAAGTTTGATTTATATATTCGCACATTCATACATTTTTGAACAGTGACAACCTGTGACATTCTCACACTCTAAGGCTACATCGACCATTTGGTCTGAAATAGTGTGTAGATATGACTTCAAAACAAAATTAGCACTTTTTTATTGGCTGTGAACAATGTTGTATTGTATAGTCATTGGCTGATTATATGATTTCACTATTAAGAATTTGCAAACAATACTTTTCTGAAATTATATTATTAACCCTTTAACTACCCCACCAAGAAGAAAATCTTTGGATTGCATTTCTTAACTCCTAATGTCGCTAGTTAACACTCATAGTCAGCACATCTCATAATTTCTAAAATATCAACCTCTACCAAATGGTTGTCGTTTTATGGTAAAAGTACTGTAATTAATACTATGAAAAATCTGAAAATAAGAAGTGTAAGACCAATTTATTTAAAAATATAATAAAAATAAAACATTTCGAATACTAAATCCTCTTTATTTTTTGAAGTATGCCATAAAATATTTCAGATTCTCATTTAAACATGTTTTCTTGTTTTTTTTTTACAATAAAATCAAAATCAAGTGTAGTAGCGCAACAGTATTATGTTTCTTAGATTTTTTTTGTAAACCAACAATGCTGTGTGTGTAAACCATTAATTAAAACAGTCATTCTTTAAATGACTTTAACAGTCATTATTTTTGTCAAAAATCTAAATATCAGTCAAAATATGGCCAACTATTTGGTAGAGGGGCAGTCAGTGGGTTAAGGAGAAAGTCCGAATATAAAACCAACTTTACCCTGCTGGCCTGTCAACAACTACGCTTGACAAAGTGCGTGTCTCCATAGAGTTTTCTAACTGGTGAATGAAATGATCTAGTGTTATATAAGGTTGTCTATCATCATCGAATCATCAGCTATTCGGTGCGTTTTCGAGCGTTCATGGCTTAAGGAGGCATGGCTTTAAACAGCAGGGGAGGGATGTCAATTTCTAAGCTATTATGCTAACTCTAGCATTCACCTACTGCACCTTCAACCACATTTTAACCACAGGTTCCCATTTCCACGCCTTTAGCAACCAATGAACACACACATCAGAATGATTCCGATACCTTTGGAAATCTCTCCATTCTCGCTGAGTCCTCCACACAGAGACAGGGTGACATCAGGGAGATCACTGGCAGAGTCAGACAGGCACTCGGTGCCACTGTCGGCTGCGGCACTGCCCACAGACTGTGGTGACTGAGAGCCAGAGTGCATCCCAGAATCCATCCAGTGCTTGGAACCGGCATCTGAATCACTGCAAATACACAACACCAGCCACAAGTCAAACACAACACAAGTCACCTGACTCCTGATAAACTGCTTTCCAAGTGCTGTAATCTAATCTTGAAAGCAATATAGTTCAGTGGATTTATACTGTTTTTCTACCTCTTAGGAAAATAGCGAGCAGCAACATCAGGCTCCAGCACATTCAAGTCGTCCAGGTAGATGTCCTCTGGGCCCTGGTGCTGACTCCTTTTTGGGACACCTACAGTAAAAAATGTACAATCAGCATTTTAGGCATTAATCATACATAATAGAAGCTTTTGGTAATTTCTTGACAGCACTAAATTAAACTAACTCAGGTGGACAATGTTTTTGTTTCTGGAACACGCTGAAGTTGGCCTGTTAAAATATGAAATAGCTACAACTTTATATCAATTTTATCTGCTCCAGCTATCAAATAAAGATAACAGCCACTGTTAAGTCAATCAATCATGTTTATTATAGCAACTTTCCAAGAAAGTACCAAAGGAAGTGAAGTTTAACAGACCTACCTTTCTTCTTGGAAGGCGAGTCAGTTTTGGGACCAACATCTCCAATGTCCCCACCCAAAGGAGCAACAGTGGCAGCAGCTGGAGAAGCAAGAGCAGCAGTGAGGCTGTCTGAAGGAGTGGAGGTCAGTACTTCACTAGGCATCGTCTCCAACTCAGACTCAGTGGGAGTTTTAGGGGTCACAGGAGTGCGGGGTTCAGGCTTTACTATGGTGCAACTTGGAGTGCCTGATGCAGGTTCTCTTTCATCCGTCTCCATGGCCTCTGAGCTGAGGATCACTCTGAAGTGAGTGTTTTCTGAAGGCGTTATGGTCACGGTCTTCGGTAGCTCTATCTTCTCTTTTTTAGAAACCTGGAAATTACATTTTCGAGAGTGGGTGATGAGATGGAATTTAATCATGAACTGTTAATTCAAAATCATAGCATGAACATTTTTTGCAGTCTATATTCCCTTATTACTCTGACAGAACTGCATAAAAGATTTTCTGTTCTTATTTTGAGGGGGAAATATAGAATACACAAAGCATGTTACTCGTATAGTTTTAAATAGAGAAAAGCGCAATGGTCAAATAGTGAATGAAGCCCCGCCTCCTAGTACAGGAACCAATGAGCGATCGATATAGACTGAAGATTCTCCAGGAGGGGCTCGGACCAGATGTGAGTTTCAGCCGATTTTGTGTGATTGGAACCAGGGATCCTCCGACCAGGATGTTTGCAGCAGCCCATACCAAATACTGACTCTTTGTCATGGTGATCAGCTGATACATAGTACCGATTCTGATGCTTCAAGCTTTATGATGCCTAAAGCACATTTTCCTTTAGAGTATGATACTTAAGAGGAGAGCTCTCCTTACCTAAGAGAACAAATAAAGGATGTTGCATAAAATCCCTTAAACACATCTCTTATAACCATTTAGTGTGGACTTATAATGGTCAGACATAGGTTTACAGAAAATAATAGATCAAACATGTTAATAAAATGGTAAGAAATGACTAACAAATCAATTTAGAAACACAGCAAATGATGGAAGAAGAATTCAACATGTCTCAAAGAAAAAAGGTTGGAGTGTATTTCATGCATAAGAAGTTAAAATGCACACCTTTTAATACATTACTACTTTACTAAAAGGAAACAGGCCTATTCACTACTGTTTATTGCAATTACGAGGCCTATATTAGGAAATGTTATATTATTAAATAAGTAAAAAAATATTTAATTTCATTAATATTTCTAGCCAGATTTTAATAAACTTGCAACATTCTCAAAAACACAGAACATTCAGTTCTTGTATGTACATAAAAAGGCCATTAAAATATTTGCTCATCTCCAACTCTTGATAGCAGCTCTATGATTGCAGCTCCGGATAGACACAGCAGCTCGATGAGAGCGCGGCGATTTTCTTGACTGCACTATTCATGTAACCTAACAAATATAAAGCTTAGAACACCACTGTGCCTCTCGCGATCTGTTCTCTAGCTCATTCACTTTCCTCTGCATGATTTACAGGGTATTTTATCTAATTCGCGGCCGTCACTGCAGTCTTCCTCTGTGCGTAAATTTGTAAACAAACACTTGCAATCGGTTCACGAGATCAGCTAGACTGACAAGTACTGATCGAGTCATGAAATGTGATTATCGGCTGATCGATCGGAGCATCCCCAATTTGGAACATATAAAAAATACACTAAAAAAGACACTAAAAAGACACTAAATACACTAAAAGTTATTGCTTCATTTTATTGGTGCTTGCTAAAATAAAATTTAATAGTAGTGGCAAGCAATGTTGTAGAATTGGATGTTTCCCCATTCAGACAGAATGCCTGCGCATACTGTTCTGTTCGAGAGGCATTTCAAAGATGGCCACCGAGTTAAATGACTTGCCTTATAGGGACTTTGGGGAAAACTGCAGAATGAATTTGAAGAAAAACTAAATTGCAATTTACCCTTGTAGATTCTGGAAACTCTCCCCATGTCCATTGCATGTGTGACTCCATTTTGAGGAGGCTCTCTGAGGGCCGAACAACCAGTTCAGAGTCACTCTTGGGAGAAAATGCCTCTGACATGGCATGACTGCTCAAAATAGAACAACAAACAGCAACTTCTGTTAACTCAAATTAAATAACAGAAAGTGAAAGTAAAGTACACTGTAAAACCTTTAAACTTTTTATAAGCCCTTCAATCTGATATGGATCAAAAGCATATTTTAAAGTGTGTGTATGAGATTGCAAGTATAAACAAACCTATCTGATGGAGACCAGTCTCCGTCAGAGTAAGGGTAGCTGTCCAAAGAATGTCGAATTGTTGGTAATTTGGGTTCACTTTCTTTAAGTGTACTCACTGAAGATGATCTGAAAGACAGATTTTTCTTGAAAAAACATTGTCCACTCCTTCAGTATGTCTAACATGCATTCATATGTTGGATTGGTTACCTAGTGTTGGAAGCAGCGTCTTCATCAGAACTCAGGTCCATCTCAAATATTTCATCAGTGGAAGGGGTAGAGCTGATGACGGCAGGAGGGGTGAACTCCTCTCGCCGGGGGTCACCTTTATGCTTCTTCCTCCGTTTCTTCTTCTTCTTGGCTCCCCCTGTGCTGGCAACTGGTCGATCAGGAGGGTCATCTGGGTCAAGTGGGTCATCGTCCAGGTTTTGACTTGACCTATGATCGCCTCCTATCCAAAATAAGTGACTCTCTGTGGGAATGGGGGAGGTGGCCAGGTGTGCTGGTACAATCTCCTACAAAAAAAAAAAGAAAAAAAAAAAAAAAAGAAAAGAGGAATAAAAAAAAAAAAGACCATTAAAGCACGAAAGCCTTTGCAATGCAAATAAGTTTCCAACATAATGTCATTTTCATATTGCAAACTGAGGATGATCAGTAGTCATTAATGTGAGTGACAGAACCAGCAGCAAATATGGAATAGAAGTCACTTACATTCTGCTCCTCAGTTTCCTGTACAAAGAAAGCTTCTCCATTATCTCCCAGCTTCATGTGGAGATCCACAGGCTCCCCGTTGATCTCTATGTCAATCTGAAGGAGTTGAAGAGGATTATTTTAAAACACGTCGTAATGTGGAAGGCACCTCAAACTTTTTGATGTTACACTGCAATGTAATAACTTCAGACCTGTGCTTGTATAATTATCTGACACATTGATTCTAAATCAACTGGCTGACCTTTGAAATGTTCAATTTTATTTTTATTAAAGAAATATAACCATGTCGGGTGACCTTAAAAAGCCAATAACCGTTGACATTTACCCTGCGATTCCCTTCTGAACTCATGACTTTTCACCCTGCCACCACTGCACAACCAAACTCGAACAAACAGCAGGTTTACTCTCCTGTCCACCTATGCAGTTTTAATCATCTGCCCACAAGAGACACAATACACACGGAGGGGAATCTAGCCACCAAACACAATTAGTGAATTTGTGCTGCTCTGAAAGCAGTGCAGCCAGCTGACCCACAAAGAGGATCACCTCACATCACACACCTGATACCGTAGCCCAGCACAATGGCAGCCTGATATCGAGCTGTTTGAGTCTCCGATGACATCCACAGAAACAATATCCTTCAGTTAGACCTCCACGTAAATACAGATTTATTCCTGTGTGTGCCATGTTTTTCTTTCAACTTGTCTCAAACCTACTTGTTTTGTCAATTCGGGGGCCTCTGAGCCTCAGTTTCATGGTTGCTGGCTGATTTATGCGTGCTGAGTAATGGGGCAGAATTTTAATGTTGGTATAAATCATGAACCGAGTAAATCTCGAACAGAGAGCTCTCTTACATGCACGCTCGTGGACAACAATATCTGGATTTCATTTCAGGGCATAGCAAGATGAGAGGGCCGGATGTTATTGTGACTCTTAAATGACTGTTTTTGTTTCAGCAATGTAATTTGTTTACTTTAACAACCTAGATTTATTTCATGATGGCGATAGGCAAGCAAGGTCAACTGTCTGCTATCTACATAGAATGCGCTACACCACAGTTTCTGACTCCAGCTAAAAACTAGGATTATAAAAACTAAATGAAAAGGCTTTTGACGAAAATCTATCGCCCAATCACAGTGGCAACCTTGACAAAACTCACTCGTCTGCCTCCATTTCCTATCTCTTTTTAGTCAGAGAAAGCTGTTGCCATAGCGACCACTTCTTTCTAAACCTCTTCACACATCCTGTAGATAGTGAGAACTGTTCCATCCCCCCCATTCACTGCTGTTGCTCATGCACACTGGTAAATGTTTTATGCTAAACACTAACACATTCTGTCTGTGTACTATATATGACCGAAAACATCAGAATGGTGTCAATATGACCAGAATGCTTTAAGAGATGCTATTTAGAGCCGGAAATCTTGACATTTACAGCTGGTGGGAAACACAGTGATCATATCTACAGCCCATTTCCTCATTAATTACTGCGTTTCACTGTTTAAATGAGAAAAATTAAACAATTTCTCCAGGTTGACATAGCAATAAGTTATGATTTTCTTGACTTTCCATTGAAGTTATTTATTCCGCCAGCGTTCACGCTTGCAAATCTAGGTCTGTTTATATGCAATACCCTCTGCTGGAATCTTCTGTCACGAACATGCCAGTATAAAAGCATGTTTACAGAGCTGGTACAAAGACACAAGCCTGCATGCACACTGTGGTGCTTTCAAATGAACCATCATCTACAAGCAGAGATGAAGGCATATCTGAAGCAGACAAGAGTCATGAGGACATTTGTGGATTAGAGCTAAGCTTCTTTGATCATACTTGTGTTTGCTTTTTCATCCAGGCGTTTTAGTGCAAGACAATGGAGATTAATGCGGTTATAGATTTCAGGCTGAAAAGCACAAAAGTAAATACTGTCCAAAGCTCAGATCAATTCTATTGACAGTGACTTGGATGTGGATTTTTCTTTACTTCATGCTTTGAAAAGCTTTCAGAAACTCATTTGTTTGAGAAAGATCGATGGATTCCCTGGACTTGTTTAATGACACCCACGATTTCACAAGATGTTTTCTTTGAACAGTTTTTGTTTCCCCAGCAGCACTTACCACTTTTTCCTTGGAGCGCAGCACACCCAGTTTGCCAAAGCGCACATGGAAAGGAGAGCACTGGTAAGTTCCGTCTTTCTGGCGGACCACTACTACATCAATGCAGCCGGAGAGTGTGGCCTGGTTAATGCCCTTATACAGCTCCTTCATGGTCACCAGCACCTGACCAGCCAACTGCCCCACGTAATTCATAGTGTCCGACTAAAAAGAGGAACAGAAAGCAAAACAAACTTAATCATATAAACAAGCATTGCAAACAAGAACTACTTTTCTAGAAGTCTTTTCCAGTCCTGCATCTGTGCAAGGCGGATATGCTATGATCACCCACTTACAGTATTATGTTACAGTTCTTTTTGGCTGTGTGCCTTTATAAAACCGTTATCAGAAGACCTTCAGATGGCTTAATGTGGTTTCACAAGTGGTGGTCTGAATGTGTTCCAACACCAAGGTCAAAAAGGTGGAAAAAAAAGTTTTAAATTAATCACAAACAACTGCCCTGAGCACACAAGCTGTAATGAATGGCTTCCTGTCATAGCTCAAATGTAAAGACTGATGTACATTTCTGCAGAATTGTTGGCATTCTTCCAGTACCTGTTTAACTAGTATAAACTAGGATGTCCTACAAATATCTATAAATGTAAGAAAAGTGACTGACATGTTTATTTATGATAGTGAATTATTCAAACAACATCCTGTCTAATTTTAAGGTTAATGCCTAGGGTATGAGACGACACGCTAAATTAATCCCCAGCAGACAGTGTTAGGGAAGTTCACAGAAATGCTATTCCTGGAATGTATTATTATGCTAATGACAATGAGTAATTCTGATTTAACAACATGGCTCATTGTAGTTATTATGAGGTCTAACACTGTGAAAACAGGCAAGCTAATTTTAAATAATACATCAAGGAAACTAAGATGAAATACTATCACTGCTTGTATAAATGCCTGAGGGGAAGACAAATAACTAAGTGGAGCATTCTCTCAAAACCATAAGGGCAGCCTGAAAGGTCTTAACAGACTTTGCACTCTTGGCTAACCTGATTTTTTTTCTAGCATAACAGCCATTATTTACATGAACTACTTTCTCTAAAGCACTCAAGAGAAAAAAACAGGCTTCTACACATAAGCAGTTCCCTTAAGGAGAAAAACAGGGATTTACAAAAAGCTGACTAAAGCTTAAGAGTATATGCACTTCTTGTTTGGTCGTGTTTTTTGAAGTTCAAATCAAAACAGTAGTATTGAGCAATATTTTTACAATTGAAAAGGTTTTTGTTTGAAATAAGTAATTTATTCCTTTAGAGTAAGTGGCATTTCTTCATATTTCTGATCCTTCAGAAATCTTTCTAATATGTGATTTTGTGCTCAGAAACATTTTAAATAATACAATCTAATAAAAATTTTTTTTACAAATTGCATACATATATATATATATTTTTTTTATATTTCCCAAATTATGTTTAACAGAGCAAGGATTCACAGTGTGTCTGATAATATTTTAGAATAAAAGCAGTTTTGAGCCATTAAGCCATTTTAAGGTCAAAATCAATTGTCTGCAGAACAAACCATACAATAACTTGCCTAATTACCCTAACCTGCCTAGTTAACCTTATTAACCTAGTTAAGTCTTTAAATGTCACTTTAAGCAGTATAGAAGTGTCTCGAAAAATATCTACTAAAATATTATCCACTGTCATCATGGCAAAGATAAAATAAATCAGTTATTAGAAATTAGTGATTAAAAGTTATGTTTATAAATGTGTTGAAAAAATCTCTCCGTTAAACAGAAATTGGGGAAAAAAATAAACAGGGGAGCTAATAATTCTGACTTCAACTGTATACATGCGTGCGTGTGTGTGTGTATGTATATATGTATATATATATAAAGTTTTACTTAAGTAACTTGTATTTATTTATTTATATATATATATATAATATATATAATAATAATATATATATAGATATATAATCTATATATATATATATATATATATATTATTATATATATATATATATATTATGTATAGAATATATGTAATATATATATATATATATATATATGTATATATGTATATATATATAATATATATATGTATATATGTATATATGATATATATATATATATATGTATATATGTTTAGTTGTATATATGTTTACTATGTATATATGTATATATATAATATATATAATATATATATATATATATATATATAATATATATTATAATATATATATATATATATTATATATATATATCTATGTATATTATATATATATTATATATATATATATATATATATATTATATATATATATATATATATATATTATATATATATATATATTAATATAATATATATAATATATATATAATATATATATAGTATATGTATATATGTATATGTATATGTATATATATATATATATATATATATATATATATATATATATATATATAAATAAATACAAGTTACTTAAGTAAAAACTTTATTGGCCACAATCTTTTAAATGTTAGTATATGAGAACTAAACATGTGCAATGTGATTTAATAATATTATTACAACTTAAAAAGACAATCTTTGTTTTGAATAAGTGGCACTTCTTAATATTTCTGATCCTTCAGATATCTTTCTTATATGTGAATCAGTGCTCAGAAACAATTGATTATCTTATGTTATTATAAACCTGTCTTTATAATAAACACAGGTTTATTATAATAAATATGTTATTATAAGCCTGTGCTGCCATTTATTGTAAAAATTGTAATGCTGTTTTTAATGATCAGATAAATGTAATGTTCAAAGAAAAGCATTGTTTGATTTATGCATCTCTGCTGTAGTAAAATAAAAGTAAAAATAAAAAGTATGAAGTAAAACAATTTTAAATGGTTAGTATATGAGAACTTAACATTTGCAATGTTATATGTCTATTTTAAAACAAATTATGTTTTTAGTCTGCAAAAAAAAGCACATCTGGCCTCATCCCACTTAACCTATTTGCAGCATAATTCATAGGGGACAGTGTGAGCATGGGTCATCACTGCAGCACTCATATCAGCAATCTCCACATATCTAAATATTTGATTTTCAGAAAACAACCTTAACCAGACGAACAGAACATCCACAGTCATCGAAACACAGCCTTTAAGCACTATGGAAAGTTACTTAAGTTCACTTCTGAAACTTTTGTTGCTTAAAAGTTTTAATTGCCTCAACACACAAGACACACATGGCACTGTGAAACACTGCTAAAAACCATTATTAATAGATCATCATGTAACAGCAATCTCTTTTTATAAAATATTCTATACATGAGGCCAATTTTTCCCCATGTTAAAAAACAAACATAAATCCTAGACTAATTTACCCTGTGGAAAACCAAAACTTGACTTACTCTAAAGGTTTTGTAGGATCATTGCGTTACTCCAGTCATCACTTGTCTGATTACAGAATGTCTGAGAAGTGACATGCTATAATCAAGTGACTGTCCACATTCGTCTTTGAGGTGTGAAATGGTTTAATGTTTTTTCCTCCCATAAATGTAAATGTTTTGTAATGCAGGATTGGATAAAACAGGTGTGCCAGTCTTTTTTTCTGTAAACTATGAGCCATACATGATACTAGAACATATTTTAGTGTTTACATGACTTAACAAATTATGATGTCATTAGGCATAATCAGTGCAAAACTTAACACGCTCAATGTGCAGTCATCTTTGACGCTGTTAATAGGTGATAATAATAGCAGCTCAGATAACTAAAGCTTAACTGGAGTCTTTACTACACACCCATATAATTATGATCCATCTCATTTGCATTTCTCACTCACCCAGGACCATGACGCCCTAAGGGATGAGGACTCATCTTGTTCACTGTTGTCCTCCTCAGTGCCAGTGGTTTCTGCTTCTGTTCTAGAATGGAGTCTCTTCATCACTGTTTACCTCAAGTATTACCTTCCATACTAATAATCTCTTTACCTGTGTCATTCTAAACATTATCTCAGGTGGCCCGCCTACCATGTCTGTCTCGATGACCTTCTTGGATATAAATATAAACTATTGTAACCTTTCTGACGCTGCTTAAACTGAAACAACAGAAGCTGTATTTCAGCGTCGTCAAAATCTTGTAATGTCAAGAGTAATCCTGACTATTCAACCAATGCATGACAAGAACCTACTTTCTCTAGCCAATGAGGCAGGAGTAGGGGGTCAGCAGTTCTGCAACAGATAAGACTTGTTTCCGGCGAGGGGCCGGTGGGGTTGACCACTGATAAGAGAGCTGGAAGAAAACAGTAGTTCACTCGTCTGCGCAATCACATGAGGAGAACGTCCTACAAGCTGATTCTGATAAAAATTCAGGTTACTTTAGTTAATGATTTAACTCAGCAGATCTTCTAAAGAAGCATAATAACTCAATAGTGACATTTACCATATACAGTACCAGTTATGAGTCTTACGACTGCACCGATATTAAAAGTAATCTCATTTTATATAATGAGCAATATTTAATCCAACAACATTATAAAACTCTCATTATTTTTTCAAAAATCATAACATTAATAAAGGAACGGAGCAATTCCAGTGTTATAGATGTTTAGAAAAAACTTAAAACATAAAGAATATGTTAACATTATATTTAAACATCTGTTTACGTTTTCCAAAACTACTTACCACAGTAGTTATAGGATCAGAAAAATATATATCTGTCATTTTTTTATACTTTAAATGAGGAAAATGAACATGCGTTATGGATGTGACCAAAAAAGTCTGCCAGTTTACAGTATACTTTGTAGAAATTCTGCAAATTAAACCGCACAACCCAAAAGAAATTATGCCAATCAAAGAGATACGAGTAGGCTCACTATAGAACAAAAATGATTGCTTTTATTTTATTTTACATTAATGATGAAAAATCCTCATTATGGACATGACATTTCTCTGTTTTGGATCTTACAGATGTGAAATTGCCACTTTTGTGACTTTGGTAAATCAAATATAATTGTTTGTAAACACTGACAGAAACATTTTTGAGTATTTTTACAGCTCAGTAAAAGACAAGCCTGCACAAAAAAAAACTAGAAAGAATTTCGCTATTTTGGTGAAAACATGAAATTACTCAAAAAGATTTTTTTAATGTTACGAGTAGACATGTTCTTTTAAAAATTATAGTATGGATAGATTGATAATAACAAGAATCATTTTAATACAAATAATAAATAACTGTATTATTATTATTGTGATACCTGGGTGCTAGGTCATCTTTACAGCCTTTTTCATTTCTGTTTAGAAAACAAGGCTCATGAAGATGATCGATGCATTTGAATGATTAGCTAGGTCACGGTGTTGATTATTAGTTTGAGTGAGGGTGTGAAAGGAAGTTAAAATGCAGTATTAGCTAAAAATAATGATTTTACTGCAAATTAACACAGAATGGAACAAAACAAGTTTTGCAATACTGCATAAAAACTGATATGGTAGAGACATACACTGTCGGGTAAAAGTTTGGGGTCAGTTTGATTTTTAAATGTTTTAAAATAAGCTTACCCTCCTCACCAAGGCTGCATTTATATAATCACAAATACAGTACAAATTGTAACATTTTATTGCACTATAAAATAAATTGTTAAAAGTAGTTTATAATTTAATTTAATAATTTATTCCAGTGATTTTAGAGATTAATTTTCAGTTTCATAACTCCAGTCTTCAGAGTCACATGATACTTCAGAAATCACTTTAATATTAATAATAATTATTATTATTAATAATAATAATATATGATTATTATTATTATTATTAATAATGGTAATAATAATAATAAAAGCAATAACGACTGGAGTAACAATTTCATTTGAAACTATATACAATAAGATAGCAGTTATTTAAAAATGTATTAATTAATTTAAACTTTTTTTTTACCTTTAATAAATGCCACCTTTATGAACAGAATGATTTTCTTAAAAAAGAAAAAACATGAACACAAAAAAACTTTTGACCGGTAGTGTAACTTACATCCTACATAGTCTGAACTGTGTTTTTCCATTTTACAATTTAAGTTTTAAAATACAATAAAGCACTTAAAGCAAGATGTCCAAAGGTTTGTATGTTCATCTGTTTTGTTTAACAGTGACAAACAAAACCCAGAGTAGAAGCAAATTACTCTGTGTGGCTGAGCGCCCTAGGAACGCCTCTAATTACAGAGGGCACGTGTATTTGTCAGGTACATGTTATCAGTCCTCTGTTCATAATGAAAATATCAGGTGTAAAACAAAATGTATGTAATTTGCCAGGAAAAAACACCAAGTAGCAAAGGCTGTTTTCCTTTAATGCAGTCATATCTGGCTGTAGACAAATAGGTAACTTACAGTTTCTCTCCTGTTAGTAATTGTGTAGCGATTTACAAAAACATGCAAAAACCTGCAACAACCCAAGGCTCCTGGGTGGGGATATGAAAAGTATATTCTGTGCTGCAAACACAAAAGAAGGCACTAACAGATGAGGGAAAAATTATTACCCCTCCTGTGAAATATGTATTCTTTTTCAAATATTTCTCAAGTGATATTTGAGCAAGAAAATGTTCACAGCATTTTCAATAATATTTTTTTTCTTCTAAAGAAAGTCTTATTAGTTTTATTTTGGCTGGCATAAACGCAGTAAATAAAATTTTTCAAAAACATTTTATAGGTCAATATTATTAACCCCCTTGTAAAATAAACAACAAACCACTGTTATAAAAATAAATTGCCTAATTACCTTTACTTGCCAAGTTAACTTAATTAACCGAGTTAAGTCTGCAAATTGCACTTTAAGCTAAAAAATTATATTTTAAATATATCTAGTAAACATTTAAAAATGTGTTGAAGTAGTATTTTCTCCATTAAACATAACCAAAAAAATAATAGAATTAAAATGTAACAGTAGGGCTAATAATTCTGTCTTCAACTGTATGATTAAATTTGGAATGCAGTTAGCAAAACGAGAATTAATTACAACACAAATTATAATCATATTGAATAAGTCAAAAGCAGTGCTGTATGCCTAATCAAATGACTCAACCACACACACAAAAAAATAGTTTTTAAACATTTAACATTTATATGTTGTTAAGGTTTCATATAATCACACATACTGAATTACATGTGGTGTTTTCCGGAATCTGTTGTCCTACTAACACGTGTGCTCAGAAATCATGAAATGAGTTTCACTTCACTAGTATTTTAACAATTATGTGAGAAAAACTAATGTCATACGTATAGTGTAGAAACCGAAACTTAAGTGTCTTCAAAACAATCCTCTAAATACAATTTTGGTTTATCTTAAAATTGAGAAAAAAAATTTATTACCATTGTACAGTAGAATAGTATTCTAAAAGTTATAATAACACTACACAATTCTTCTTCCATATTTTAAATTTATTATGAATAAAATTTCATTTGTAGAAAAAAAGTAGAACTTATTTAAAAAAAATGGTTATTTATTAAATTTTTTTGTCTTGTTTTTTTTTTTTTTTTTTACAAAATTTGAGGAGAAAGGAATATTGGGAAGTAAAGAAAGAAAGAGGAAAGGGTAGAAGGAAAAAAGAAGGGTAGAAAGAAAGAAAGAAAAGAAAGAAAAATAACAAAAGAAAGTAGGGTAGAAAGAAAGAAAAGAAAGAAAATGGTAGAAAGAGAAAGAAATAAAGAAAGAAAATAGGGTAGAAAAAAAAGAAAAAAGGACAGGGAGTAAAATCTCTCCGTGGCATGGGCAGCTGCCACTAAACCTGCCACAGCTAAGTGCGCCTGCCCCAAATACCTGCCACTTTACCCGTCACTGCTATTGGCAGCTGCCTCTAAACCTGCCACTGCTGATCGCGCCCGCCACGGCACCCGCCACAAATACCTGCCACTGTTTTGGAAGCCTAAAAACTCCGGCACTTGCCACAGTTATTTGCGCCTGCCACGGCACCCGCCACAGTTATACGCGCCTGCCACGGCACCCGCCACAGTTATACACGCCTGCCACAGCACCCGCCACAGTTATACGCGCCTGCCACGTATACAGGGAAACTGTCATATTATGGAAACGGTCACAGTGATATGCGCCTGCTAAGGCACTCGCCTCTTTTAAACGCGACTGCTACGGAACTCATCGCGGTTATAGGCACCTGCCACGGAACCGTCACAATTAATTTATAGCCTACACCATAAGCAAAAGTCAGCCAATAAATATGAAAATGTTTAGTTCTGCCTTGTGTTGTGCTCAGCTCTGAATGATTTCTTATTATAATAAAGTATTTTGGAACACATGTATTTGTTTTTGTTTGTATCATGCCTTAGGGCATCCACAATAAGCTTACAGCAAAAGACCTTGGAGTAAGGGATGAGTTTTAAGGACAATTGTAGCCTAAAAAGACATAATCCAATGTAAATGCAGACATTTAGAGTGTGCTTTTTCGGCATTAAGTTGTTTCATGTGCAGGCTGTGGTGGTGTGGGGTAGGGGGTGGGGGAATAAAACACATTCTGGAATTCAGCACATTACCGTGGGGGGTTCCATAGCAGACCCGTTTAACCGTGTCAGTTCTGTATCAGTCACACATAACCATGGCGAATGCAAAATCAGACGTGTATAATTGTGGCAGGTTCCGTAGCAGACCTGTATAACCGTGGCAGGTGCCGTATCAGCTGCACATAACCGTTGCGGGACCCAAATCAGCCATGTATAACCGTGGCAGGTTCCGTACCAGACCAGTATAACAGTGGCGGGTGGCGTATCAGCTGCGCATAACCGTGGTGGGTGCCAAATTAGCCGCGTATAATCGCGGCAGGTACCATAGCAGATCCCGTATAACCATGGCGGGTTCCAAAGAAGACCCGTATAACCTGTATAAGGAAAGAAAGACCAACTGAAAGAAAAGACAGAACGGACGAAAGGAAGACCAAACGAAAGGAGAGAAAGAAAGACCAAATGAAAGAATGACAGAATGAACGCAAGAAGAAAAGAAAGACAGAACTAACGAATGAAGAAGACTGAACGAAAGAAGAAAAGAAAGACAGAGCAAATGAAAGAAGACTGAACGAAAGGAGAGAAAGACAGAACAAATGAAAGAAGACTGAACGAAAGGAGAGAAAGACAGAACAAATGAAAGAAGACTGAACGAAAGAAGAAAAGACAGAACTAACGAATGAAGACGACTGAACGAAAGAAGAAGACTGAACGAAAGAAGAAAAAGACAGAACAAACGAAAGAAGAGGATTGAATTAAAGAACAAAGAAAGACAGAACAAACTAAAGAAAGACAGAAGGAAAGAAAGAAACAATAATAACGAAAGAAAGAAAGACCAAATGAATGAACGAAAGAAAAACCAAACGAAAAAAAGACAGAATGAAAGAAGGACCGAACAAAAGAAGGACCGAACGAACGTTTTTTTTTTAAATCAGTTCTGACCTTGAAGAGCACACCGTAGCAGAATTAACTCAAATAGTACAATGATTTTACAAAATGGTTGTAACCACCTGATTTTTTGCTGTGTCGTCCACTTGCATAACATAAAAAGCTAATTGAGTTCAAGCTCAGTTACAAAGGGCAAAGGCAAACAAGTCAGCAAAAATAATCACAAGCACTCTCTCCTGCTGAACAAAATCTAGACGTATAAACAAAGAAACTCAATACAATTTAGAAATGCCCAAATAGGTACTATTTTACAGCTCCTCAAATGTAGTCTCCTCAAATGTTGCTCAAGGTTTCATTTTCAGTTCTTGTCATTCAGGAGAGACAGAAAGCAAACAGTATATGTGAACAACAATGTCTTAACAAGATATAGCCAGAAGCCATGTATTAAATAACAGAAAGTTATATCGGGTAACAGAATACGGTAGAAGAAAAAGTTAAAACAGTGGCTTGCATTTAACGGCTCAACAATACTGGTTTTAAAAGCAAAAGTACTGCTCACAGTTGTAAACAAGTTCAGACAAGTTTGAGTACAGCTGTCTTTATCAGCACTAATGCTCACTAATACCACATGATCCTGCGATTGCTTAACAGCCCTTACTGTTTGTATAGCAAATTATCAGAGGAAAATAGTTTATCTGAGAAAAACCAAGTGACTAGTTTGGTAATTTTTCTTATTAAAAAAAAAAGTCCAAAATTAGCAAAATCGCGTACACACACTAATGCTCTCTGTGTGTCAAACTCCTGTTGGTCAGTGCAATGACATAATGCTGTTGTTTAGTTGCAGTCTTCTGCATCCACACAACGTCTCATCAGCATACAAGTGATGTTTTGTATTTAAATGTAGCATTAGCTAGCTACAAACGAAAAATAACCCAATTAAAGGCATGCCATGTTAGGTTTGAACGTGATACTTGGTTACAGGGAATGATCCTGTCACAGCATCAGCATTCTGGTTAGCTCGACTAACGTTAGCCGACTGGCTAAATGACACTTGCTGTCAAAGCACAACGCGCATCTGCTTTAAAATAAACACTACACACATTTACGTTGTATATTAGCCTAAAATGGTTAACTAGAACACGTCACGAGTAATGTTTACCTTTCAGTTGCTGCTGTTGTTGAGATACTGGACGTTTTGTCGCCGTCTGCTTGTCCGCGCCGACGTTATTCATTCATTTCTGAACAAGCAGCGAGTATTTAAGTTACAGCTCTCAGCGCCCCCCTGGATCCCTCCTGGTGTTCTGGTGTATCATAACACTGAGTATTTTTTCGGAGGGTCACTTCTACGGTACAACCACCGCGAACCGGTCAGGCAGCGGCTCACACACAGCGGCGGCGGCGGTTGGCCGTGACGTGACGCGACGCAGGCAGGCACTTCAAAAAGAGGCCTCTCACGTGACCCGCTAAAGCAGAATTTCCCCTGGCTAAAATCACCAGATAAACCTCCTCAACCACTTCCTTCTAGAAGGTTGTTTGTGATTATGTTGCTCCGTACCTATTTAGTCGATAAGCGGTTTCATTTTCATTATCATGCTCTCATATCATGCATATATTCGATGTAAACAAACTAATTTAAAACGGTGCAGGTCCTAACAATTACATGACTGGCAGGTTTAAAGTCATACACACTTTACGCGTTGTAACTGGTTAATTTTATTGCATAGCACTGACTATGTTTTTATGATTAAGATCTGTATATCAGCTATGACCACAAAGCAACAAAAGCGTCTTGACACAATAGCTGTGCATTTGCTTATCTGAAGGACCTACACAGATTAAACTGTCTTGCTGTATTATGTTCAAACCTTACACATATAAACACATAAAATGCATTAAGTAAGATATATCAGCAGACATATAACAATAAATCATAAAACTACAAATTAGAGTATCCAGACATATATTTTTACAGAGAAAGGATTTACCAAATCACACTGGCTATCCAACCTTCTGTTGTCTACAGCTGAAAGACACATTGATATTAATCATATGATACACTGTCTCACAAAACAGTATATTCACACTGAAAACTAAACAATCAGTTGTATTTAAACCAAGACAACAGTTGAGATACATGCTATTTTTGCACTAATTTTCCAGTTTTGCTTAGAAATAAAGCAACAACCAAAGCTTTTTAATTCAAAACGTTAATATTGCTATACCCAAGTGTTTTTAATACGTATAACATAAAGCAACACGATGCATATACTCAGTTTTCTTACTATGAATTGGTTCAGGATTAAGAAATTACCTTATTTCATTAGTTTATACATTAGAAATTTAGGCTGCGTGACCTGATTTTGCAATTTGGAGGCTATCCACTTGAGTATTTTCATTTTTTCAGTATCACGCATTAGATTAGCCGGCAGTTTAAAAATCTAAATGTTTGCTACCACAATCTGGGATTGTTCCTTCTGGAGAAGTTTAAAAGGTTAGCATCTGCCTATCAACACCAACATCTCTTTACCAAGAGTAAAATATATATATATATATATATTTATCTTAGGGTTAAAGGGTCAGTATACTCCATAAGTACATTTCTGACATCCTTTTCACCATCATTTTTACCCAACCACATAAGACCTTAATTCATCTTCATAACACAAATGAAGATATTTTAATCAAATTCAAAGAGCTTTCTGCCTCTTCACTGAAAGTCTATCACTCACTAAGATAACAAAACATTGTAAAGCATCAGAAGTTTGAATGACAACTTTCAATAGAACAACTGAAATCTCTCAGATATCATAAATGATAACTCAAACGTCTCATTGGATTAAATAACAGTGAGTAAATGAGTACAGAATTTACATTTTGGGGTGAGCTAACCCTTTAAGCATAGTGTGAAAAACCTAGAAATAAAACCTGCATAACCTGCAGGTAATATCAAACAACACTGGACTGTGGGTTTTGAATTAAAATGCTTTGGGAGGTGTACGGGTCATCTGTTAAATCTCTTTCTCCATCTGAGCGTGTCTTCACTCCTTCTTCTCGGCTTCATCCTCTGGGATGTAGACACTGACAGTAAACTCTGCTGCTTCTGTGCCATACTTGTTCTTCACCAGCAGGGCGTATTTCCCAGAGTCTGGTGTGGTGACAGCAGCGATGGTGATGCTGGCAAACTTGCTGTGCTCATACTTCAGCGTGTAGTGCTCATCACACACCAGCGGTTTCTCATTCTTGATCCAGCTGACCTCAGGAGCAGGATCACCCCATACGTTGCCAGTGAGGTTGAGGGACTAAAAAGGGAGAAGTAAAATCAAATGTGAGACTACATTCCTGATAAACTCAAGGTGCAGTGAGAGATTTCTAAGAAACACTGTTGGAAATATTAACAGTTAAAAAAACAGGAAAAGATCAAAGGACAGAAATAAGGGTTCACAAATGGCCCTTTCAGACATTTACTAGTGAATTGTCACCTTTAGGCAGTAAGTTTATTGTTTATGGTCATGTGGCCCATGCTGGAAAGTTCTCATGATTCATTTTAAAGTTTAATATCGACAGAGAATTTGAGTTAATGATTGAACATGAAGGTATCAACAGTATGTAACCCAACGGTCCTACTACACCCAACCATCTCTGAGCTGGGATCGAACCAGCCTCTCTTTGCATGGGAGTCGATTGCTTTAACAAGGAGGCTAAAGACCATGGCCTCTAGAATTTGTAACTAGACCTCCTTCTGAGGTCAGAGGAGTGAGGTATACATGCATAGCACTTCGCTAGACGGCCTCCGTTACATTCACCTCCCTAAACCTCACTCGCATCCCGGACGAGCCCCCACGTAACCCACCGATGCTATTGCACCCAACCCGTTCTGAGCTGGGATCGAAGCGGCGATTCTTAGCATGGGAGTTGATTACTCTAACAAGGAGGCTGAAAACCATGGCCTCTAGCATCTGTCGCTAGAGCACCTTTTTCAGGTCAGAGAAGAGAGGTTTACCTGTATAGCACTTTGCTAGCTGGCTTGCGTTAAACAGTATATTAAGTTGTTTTGTTATGTTCTGAAATATTGAGTGTGTCCTCGTTGCAGCCTGTAGCACAATGATGTACTGGACCAGGCCCAATATGTAGTGGATGACGTGCATGTGTGAGCAGCTGTTGTTAGAAACGAGAATTATTTATATGAATTAAATTACCCATTACATAGTGCGTTATTAACTTCTATACCTACCCTAAACCCAACCGTCACAGTAGCATGGGCATTACAATGTCCACTACGGTTTGGACCTGGTCCAGTAAGTCATTGTGCTACAGACTCCAGCGAGGACACCATGGAAATATTACCTGTTTCTCTCATGCTTTTCAATTTCATGGGTAATGAAATGCATATATTAACAGATATAACACTGTAGGGCTCAAAGAAGAAAAGGAATATGTTATAAAGTTAAGTCCAATGAGAAAACGCATGTTAACACTTCATTATTAAATGTATTTTTTAAGCAATCTTATATTCATTTTGTTGCTGTTTACCATTGTCATGGTAACATTCAGGGTAAGAATAAAGAGGAAATAAATAGCATTGCTTTACACTGCACTGAGTTCATTAATAATGAGTTCATTATCACATGCAAGTGCAGTTCCCTCCAAAGGCCTACTTCAAGAGCCCTTTCAAGCCCTTTGAAGTGAGTAGGGCAGAGGGATGCTCAGTTCTATTTGGAATTTGCCCCCAGTAATAATCATTTAAAATAAAAATGTTCAAAATCAATCTTGCTCAATATTATCAATGTGTCTGCAAGCAGATTGGGAGTTTTGAGATGTGATTCGTCAATGCCTCGCATGACCAAATAGTCTGGGTCGAACATGGGACCTGACTTAAATTGGCCTTAAATTACTATGGTGTCCGTCTACTACTCAAGTGGCTTTAACTGAAACATAGAGAGGGACCTAGTGCAGTGCAATCTGAGCTGCATCCAATGCATTTTAATGCGCTCACCTAATCCCACACCTAACCCTCAGTGACGTCACCCTCACCATTGCGTGTATTGTGTCTGACGTTGCATCACTGAGATATGCAGTCTCAGCTTGCATCATCAAGGTTGCATCCAGATACCATTGAAACGTGAGCAACATTGGTTGCTGTTGTAATATCAGCAATAATAATAGGACAGTTTTAAGTATCATTGTTAGTTTTATGTCAACCGTTAGTCATCGCCTGTAATGCATAACATATCCATGAACTTGTGTGGAGCAAAGCAATTACATAGATGTGTTTATTTGGGTGTGGATTTTAAATACCAACAGCATTTGTCTGAAATCACATACTGCACCTTTAAGAAATGTGACGCACATATGAGAGATGATAATACCTTGCCCTCCTGAATGGTGACAACATCTGGCAGGCCACCCACAACACGTGCCGGTCTAAAAATACACAAACCATTAAATAATTAGCAGTTTCAATAAACTTCAATATGAAAAAGAAGGTACTTGCTTCCTATAAAAGCTGCTCAAAATATTTAAGCATTCATAATTAATTATGGAACTGAATCAAAACATGTCTTGAGGTGACAATTATGGTCGCAGGTTCTTCTGAGATTTGTTGGTAATGTCAGAATTTGCGACCATTATAGCTTTTGAAAGATGCACACCAGATTGAATTTCAGATTGAAGATGTTGTGAATCTGTTTACTTTGTGATAGCACAATATTAATAGCAAAGACAATCACTTACTTCTCTCTGCTATGGCCGCCGCCCTGAGGAAGGAAAGACAGACAAACACAGTGTTATTTGGGTCTTTAAATAGTATTGGTGACTGCTAAGGTGATGCATTCTTCTTGCACTTTTCAATATCAGGAATGCTCACTGTACGCCCACTGTGACGCACTCACGGGTGGTCTATTTTAGTATTGTTGTGACAGCTTATGCAAGAAGGTCTTGACCAGGGAATAGTAGAAAGTAAAAATAAAAAACTTGTCACATTATTAGTATTTGATGGTTTTCATTTGATCAAACTTACTTCAGCCTCTTGAATTCTTCAAATGCTTCCTCCCATACTACACAAATAGAAAAAAACAAGTGAAAAACATTCAGATATAAATGTAATGGCAGATGTATAACTAAAATACCACACCAGTCTAAAGTCTCATGTAGTAGCACTAAAAATATAAAAGGAGAAGAGATGACTGTAAATGACGAGAGTGGACCAGGCCTGGCACGTTATGTTTAGTTTCAGTTTCTGTTTAGGCAGCAGTCGTCAATGAGAGGCTGTCACCACATGTTTTTTTTTTATTTATTTTGTTGATTAAAGTGTTTGAATATTCACCGGTTTCCCGTCTTCTTCCTCTTAGGCGTATGCAGCAATGTAACAAAGTACAAAACACACTGCTCAAGGGAAGAAGAAGGTGGTAAAACCAGTGAACATTCAAACAATTTAATAAAGCAACACAAAACAAAACTAATGGGCTGCAGCAGCCTCTCATGGATGACCACCACCAAAGTAAAGCAAAAACCAAGTAAACATGTCCCAGGCCTGGTCCTCTCTCGTCTTTCACGTTTTCTCTCCTCCCGTTAAGTTTCCAGAGCACCTACATGAAACTTGAAACCCGGTGTGGCACACAGGTGACACACTAACATGATCACACTCATAGCACCGCACTAGGATCACAGCTGAGCTGATATACAACCATAATCGCAGGGCTACTTGTGCGATATTGCTTATCTATCTATCCAACTATCTGTCTTATCCACCCATATATATATATAGATATAGATAGATAGATAGATAGATAGATAGATAGATAGATAGATAGATAGATAGATAGATAGATAGATAGATAGATAGATAGATAGATAGATAGATAGATAGATAGATAGATAGTTGAAGTCAGAATTATTAGCCCCCTTTGAATTTTTTGTTCTTTTTTTAAATATTTCACAAATAATGTTTAACTGATCAAGGAAATTTTCACATGATGTCTGATAATATTTTTTCTTGGAGAAAGTCTTATTTTTTTATTTCGGCAAGAATAAAAGTGGTTTTAATTTTTTTTAAAACCATTTTAAGGACAATATTATTAGTCTCTTTAAGCTATATTTTTTGATAGTCTACAGAACAAACCATCATTATACAATAAACTGCCTAATTACCTAATTAACCTAGTTAAGCCTTTAAATGTCACTTTAAGCTGTATAGAAGTGTCTTGAAAAATATCTACTAAAATATTATTTACTGTCATCATGGCAAAGATAAAATAAATCAGTTATTAGATACGTTAAACAGAAATTGGGGAAAAAAATAAACAGGGAGGTTAATAATTCAGGTAGGCTAATAATTCTGACCATTTTGAGGGATGCAAACAAAAACAATTGTCCCAACGTATTTCTTGTTTTACATTTTTAATTTCTGTAGCTTCAGACAATATAAAAAGAGCCACATATTGACAAATAATGTTATGATAGCAGTTTTAACATTAAGTTAAGATTGAATTGCCTATTGTTACAGTTATGAAATAGTTTGATATACAAGCAGAAAATGTTCATGGGCCAATGACATGACCAAATTGAATTGGTCTATTGAATTGTCAGTTGCACTGGATTAGGGTTTACATGAATAATTAGGTATGGGTTTTATAACGATCACCAGTGATCTACTACCTGAGATCGCTGGTAAACACACTTACTTTGACATGAACTACAAATCCGCCAGTTATGGACTACAAGACCCAGTCATACAACACACACAAAAGCGGTTCCAGATCAAGACTGATTACACTCTCACAGCTGAAGCTGCTCAAGGACTGATTAATGCACTACATAAGCACAAACACAGTCTTGTTCTCTGTTCTAGTGACATTACAACGCGTTTTCTTTGTCCTGCGTTACTGTGTTTTTGTGCCTTGCCTTGTTTATTCGTTTAATCCTGTTTGCTGCCTGCCTCTGACCATTTGCCTGCTATTTCGACTACGACTCTGGATTGCCCTCATACATGTTTGCTCCTGCGCTGATCCTTGCTTGCCTGACCATCCTGTCAATAAAACCCTACATTTGGATCCTCACCCCTGTTGTCAGTGTCACACCCCTGGTTACATGTTTAAGTAACAAGTTATTCTTTGTTTTCTTTGATTAAAAAGTATCAAGACATTAGTTCGAAATTGTAAATAGAAATATTATCATTTACAGCATTT